>NC_059400.1:1217500-1517500 GCF_905220565.1 Melitaea cinxia
TATTGTCTTAAACTATGTATAAAGGTACACATCGTATTATACGATAATCCTATTGTACTAAATTAGACTCTATGTCTTATAAGTAAGGTAGGTATTCAGGTACTGTGGATTAACGAAATAATTATGCCGGTAGCATAACCTTACCAAGTCTTTGTTTACTCATTTGCCATTACTAAATGCAGGACAAAAAAAGCGTTTTACAATAAACCCTTATATTTTTTATAAAGACTGGCTGGATATTTTTTCAATACAATTGGAAGCCTATAAGAACGTGATACAATTTTAATATCAAGTCATATAAAGTTTTTTGTTTTTAAAGCGCATTGTCATATTATTTTTATTAAATACATAAAAAAATATATATTTTTAATTGTGTTTGTGGCGTACTCACGTATTTTTATGTGTATTTTAGGTAAATACTTAAAATTTGTAGAAATTATGCAAAATAACATTAAGGTAATATAAAATGTATGTTATCTATCAGTAGTAAACAAACCAAACACGCGCTACCTATAACGACATCTAGTGACAAGAAGCGAAAGTATAAGTACAAACAAATCTTCGAATATTACGTGCTACGTTTACCGGTGCATATTTACAGATACATATTTGCATTTTAAATATTAAACCTTAGTACTGTATGTTTTGACAACATTATTAATTTTAAATGATTAATGAATTTTTAAGATGAAATATATAAACATGTTCGTAAAGTCAAGTCACGTCAAGTAGTCAGTATTTACAAAAAAATAAATAAGAGAAGTCAAGTAAGTAATTTTTTATACTTCTAATAAAATAAATTTTAGCAAAAAATACCTTTAAGTGTAAAAAGCTGTATCTTGATCTTTACGGTTTATCACGATTCGAAAGCGCGAGATAGAGACAGGTAGATGAATGGGAAGGTGGAGCGAGCGTGTGTGTATGCAAACGAGTCATCAAAAAGATGTTTCATGACAGTCGCATCGGACGAAGACGCCGGTCGCGGTGGTGGGACACGGGCCGAGCGCTAGCAGTCGGCAGTCTCTCGGCTCACTAATTAAGTATAGGTGGGGGCGTAGGGGCGCGGGGCGCACGGGCGCAGGGCGGGGCGAGAGGCGGGCCGGCTTCATTCCGCCGCGCGCCGCGCTGCCAACAACACGTAGAGCGCGCGGGCCATGGTCGCGAGAACCGATGAAATGTTCGGCTGCTATGGTGACAGCTACTCATACCGCCTGTGGAGCCTGGCCAACGTGTGGGGCGCCTGCCGATGTGAGTAGTGCACCGCGCTGGGACTTTTGACGTCATCGGAGGCTGTGAGCCGCAGTACGTAGAACGGTCCGGAGCCGGCTCCAACTAGTGCGTCGCGTTTTGTAGTCGCGGTCAGTGAGGTGTGAACGAGGTGTCGCTAGATGAAAGTGCAGAGACCGCTTATGGGAG
This sequence comes from Melitaea cinxia, assembly GCF_905220565.1. Lineage (NCBI taxonomy): Eukaryota > Metazoa > Arthropoda > Insecta > Lepidoptera > Nymphalidae > Melitaea > Melitaea cinxia. The sequence goes on from NC_059400.1 coordinate 1,218,917, forward strand.
TTGGCGGATGGTACGAATGCTTGGCGGCCGATTGGCTTGCGGACATGAGGAGTAAGCAGGTCCCCACGTCTACCACCTCGGCCAGGCGGCTCGCGGCCTTAAGTAAGCTTCTTTTCCTTTATGTTTATTTGCATTATATATATTTTATTTATTTATTTACATTTTATTCTTCCGCGTTCTTAGTTCATATTTTTTTACCTATAAATACTCCCCAACTAATTTCTATAGTCATATATACAAATTAATTGAATTTTCTCCGACATTAAAAGTTTCATGTGATTAAATTGAAAGTGAAATTTGAAAAGAAAAAAGTTTATCCCGTCAAAGTAAACTCGAAGTGCGGAACTGAAACAGGTGAAAACAATATCACCTCGACCGCATTAAAAATAAAACTCGAGCACGTCTTCATTAGAAATAACCTTCGTGTCCCTAATCTCCCCTCGAGTCCCCCGGGATATAATTCATCCACTTGAGAATCGGGAACAGGTACACACAGACTTGAAAGAAAGTTTCGTTAGTCGAGGGGAACCCGCTCTCTCTCGACGTCTTAAATCGTAAATGATTATGTTGTTTTAATTCATTTGCTTTTTCTACATTTCTTTTATATTTTATTCTTTTCCTTTGAACGCCGCCTGACTGAGTGGATGTAGGGCCGTCCATGCGTCCGGGTCGGTGCGTGTCGTCGGTAGAGTTCGCGGAACACGTACGAATTAATTAGTGAAAGTTCGGTATCAATCTCGTGATCGGCTTCGTTTTCTGAAACACATGACGTTCGTCATTTCGATATTATTTGCTCAATGAACTCCAATTATAGCGCACTGGTGATAACGTCGCGGCTGCGTAGTTTATCGTTGTAACATATTTTGTAAACGAGAAGTGCGGTTAATTAACTCTACATTGTTACTACACTCCCACGATCTAGCTCGGAATGAAAACTCACATAAAATATAAACATAATATTACCTAATATTTAAAAACGATTTTTAACATTTGTAACTCAAAGGTTGATTAAGGGATATCAGAAATGATAACAGTGAATTGTTTTACGTTCAAACAGGTAAACTGTTCGATATTAAATATACCATCATATACGGAGAGTTATTAATAGTGAACGTCGAGATAAATATATGTAATAGTGGTCATTATGTATCGTTACCACGTTATTTGATTTGATGTAATGAACACAGAGATGTATTTGCAAGTGTACAAACACGATCCGTGGTAGAGCTACGCGCTTGTAGACGCACTAATCACTTGTTTGCTAAACACAAAATTAACGGTTAGGTTAATATCAGTAAATAATTTCGTTAATCACTCGATAAACAGTGTTTAAGAAACGAAACTGATTTGTGACTCAAATGTGAGTCGATACAATATGTTTTCCCCTATAGGTATCTCTAAGCTCTGACCCTTGTACTACATGAGGAAAGAGGCCTATGCCCAGCTGTGGGATATTACAGGTTGAAGCGATGTATTCGTTTTATGTAAGAAAAACGTTAAATTAACATGCTATTCAAGTTATTTTTTAGTATTTTACGTTATTTTCGCTTGGTGGTGGATTAAACTCTGACCCTTCTACGTTATTTTATTGAATAATTATTTGATATTTATATACGAATTCAGTGTTCTTAAAAACGTAGAAAAGTTATAATAATGAATTAAACTCACACTGACGGTGTCTTATGGTGTCATGGATTAAAATAATTTCTCCATTTGGATTGATTTTAACGAAAACTTAAGAAATCACATTTATATCGCATTTATTTGATTATACTTCGACTTTGAATTGTGATTACTTTGAAAATAATTGTAATTTAACACTATGTAAAACAATCAAACAATACTATCATTAGTTTATTATATAGCCAAATGAAATAAAACGAAAGTTATTAAAAATTATTATGGTGTAAAAAATTTAATTTAAATTATAAATAGATATAATTTATAAAATGTTTCCAAACAAATATTGTAACGTTACAAAATATAATATATCCAATCTTAATATACATTTAAAGTTAATATTTATATTGTGATAGACACGTTTAGTGATAAAGGAATATTTCAGTTTTTACTTCGTTGTCTCTACATGCGATGCAAAATGATACTAAGTATTAATTAGCGATTATAAATTATTTTCGCTTATCTCCTACTAGATAACATTTAGTATTATAATATTATACTTTCATATTTGATTAAAATAATTTGTGATCGAATTTTAATATTACCTACTTTTTTTGTATTAATAGAGTTTTTACTAAAATTACCTCTTCATTTTGCGATCATAGATTTTTTCGTTATAACGGAAGTACAGGGCTCAGGTATGTACTTGCTTTTATTCTACACAAAAATTAACGGAAATACATATATTATATTTATCATATAGGTAGGTATATCTATTAAAGATTTTCTCGAAAGTATTTTATACTGACGCCTATATAAGATTAATTTTTAAAGAAATATAACTTTTCAAAATTGTGTAGAGTCAGAATGGATTTGAATTTGGACTATTTTAATGCAAATCTATTTATCTAGTAATTACCTCTACAAAGTAGAGATGTAATTAATTAATAGCAAGTAAATCGACTGTAATGTTCCTATTTAGTTGCAAAAATACAACTATATAACTAATTAACTCATTAATTATAAAACTTTTAGATTTACTTTACCTTAGTATTTCAAACAGTACAAAAACAATAGATTTAGTAAATGAGCAAGAAATAAATGCAACCAGGTTTTGTTTCAATTTTAACTCAAAATATCGCACTAGTGACAATTACACGTTCTCACAGAACCATTAACATTCTTAATGAACGTATTGTTAACATGTCGTTCGTTTAATAATAATTTAAGCAATTTTTTTTGTGTTTCTTTTAAATGTATTGTCGGGAACAATGTTTTATTGTACAGATAATTCTGGTTCATTCGGGTATCGGGAATAGTAGAGTATAAGTTTTATAAATATATCGCTTGGCCACTTGTCCTGTCTTAGTGACAAATATTACGTCACAGAACGTGATGCCACGAAATAATATTAAGGAGTTATTAGGTATATCTTGAACAGCATTGTCTTAGTAATTAATGTATCGTGAAGGGTGATTTGTGTGCGTATGTACCTATCAAAAATATACTTGGACCTAAGTTCAAAACTAGTCGCTACAGCGTGTGCTACAGCGTGGGCTAACTGTGGCTTCGCCTCACTAATATATATCGACCAATTAAAATTATAAATTATATAATTTTTATATAACTATCAACTACCTTTAGTTTCTAGTGACAAAAAAAAAAGTGATCGATATGAGTACTCTATAATTGAATTCCGAAATAAGTAAATATTTTAAGCTTTTGAACGAGTATGATTCATTACTTATTGTAAATAAATTTGTTTAAGGTGGCAATAACGAGGGTATTTAATTTAATTAATAAAATGCTATTTTCTAAATATTTCAAAAAAAAATAGCAAGCGATATTTTTTCATGTTTGAAAGTCAATTAAATCGATTTTGTATACGAGATATAATACAATAACAATTATCAATCTGCTTGACATTTGTATAATAATGTAGGTAGAATTATTATTAAAATGTTGTTTATAAATAACATAATTATAACTAAATAGTTTCTTATTCCATCACATCTATGAATTTCGTAGAGCGCGTCTGAATCACAGGCTAACATCTCGTAGGTACGAAAAATTGCTGTACAGTGAATCATAATTAAAATCACTTTATACGTTCCGAACGAAACTAAATAACGAAGTGTTATTACACTCAGGAGCGTACTACGTCGCAATACAATTGGACGAGTAACCATCAAAACAGTTTACTAATAATTATTTCAACGACGTCGAACATAGAGTCGGGCAACATTGGGACTTCGGGTTTTTTCTTCAAGAGGCCCCGCGTCCCTGCACCGCACGGCACAGGTGCAGCCAATCACCGGGCGCGCCTGTGTGCTACGATCGACAATCGACTCCTTATCTCTACTACTTATATGTGTGCGCGATAATTATTTATTGTAACGCAATAGGAAGCGTCAGTCGTTTGTATGCGTGCGCGTTTTTTATCAGCGGTTAACGGACGCTGTGCCCGTGCGCAGAGATTACTGCGTGATAGTCGAGTGTGTAGGTGTTGTCGTCCGCTCCACCTAATAAACTATAGGTACACTGCACGAGAGACTCGATAAGCTGAACTTACGCCGCTGATAAATATTTGAGTTATGAGTTTTCGTTTTTTTTTTTTTTATTAACAAGGTAAAATTCAAAATCATACATACAATTAAATATAATATAATTATATTTTACGGTTTTTCATGTGTTTTAATATTAATACCTATTAAACAACATTGTAGTAATTACCTACATTTAATGAGATAAACTCGTAATCATAAAAACACTTTACTCACTTTTAACTTAAGATTAACAACGGATACGAAAAAAATGTGTATGTACAAACCTAACAAGATATATTTAAATTAAACCTACTACTTCAATACTCACGAAACTCAATGTAATATCTTATTAGAGCGAAGCTCTACATTCACGCAAGTTTGCTACAACTAGCGCCATCTGTTGCTGAGTAGTGGCAATAAATTTTATATACATAAAATACCGTAATAATATTTTTTGTTTTAATACAGTTCTTGTTCATAAACATTACTTTGAATAGTTTTATAAATTATATTTTACATGCTTAAGTTAATTAAGAGTTCTTTTAGGTAAGTTATAGCCTCAAAACCCGTTGGCTACAGCGTGCGTTAGGGCGCGCTGTTTACGAGGACATATTTTCTAAAATTCAATACCGTTGTGCGATAGGCGATTATATTGAACCTGAAAATCTAAGGCCTGTGTACCTATGCAATTAATTTTAGTTTATTACAGTACCTACATAAATTGGCTTTATGTTGTTTTTTTTTGTAAAAAAAAAACTTAACACAAATATTTTATTGAAAAGTGTTGAGAATCGAATATTTTTATTTTTGTTTTTTTAAGATAATAAAAATTATGAAACGGCGTTACTGGTGACTACTCCTTACGCGGCTTTTTCTTACTGTGATCTTTTGTACCTACTATAACGGCAAATAAACATTTATCGGTTAAGCAAAAACATTATCTTATTAAGGATAGCAGATGCTTAGAGCTACAGAACAAGGCTAGCTGTTGGGTTCTATCCCCGACGTACACATGTATTAACCATTCAGATATTTGCAATTGTCTGGGCTTTTGTGATAAAGTTTTTTGTTTCTGCTCTGCCTATTTCCGGACCCCCGGTGGAGTCAGTAGGTACGATTTATTTTATTTTATTAAATAAATATCTTGTAACATACAAACACACAGTCATCTGTTCCTATGGTAAGCAACTTAATGCTTGTGTTATAGGTAAAAGCCAACTGTTATAGCGATTATTTTATTTTTTTGTTGAAAATACCCACATAGAAATATTACATATCTAAATGAATACAAATATTACACCCGGACTCAGGCGGGAATCGAGCCCACAAACATCGGAGCAGAAAGAAGAGCCACTACAATCTGCGCCAACGGGCTAGTCAATTTTATCAAACTTTGATTTTATATAAATATTATCATTACATGTCTGGAATCTACTACAGTTATGACTTATTAATTATTATTTGTTATACACGCGAGCCTCTTCCCGTGGGTGTCGTAAGAGGCGACTAAGGGATAAAACCAGGTTCCACAACCATCTTGGAACTTAAGAAGCCGACTGATGGCGGGATAACCATCCAACTGCTGGCTTTGAAATACACAGGCCGAAGACGGGCAGCAGCGTCTTCGGTGCGACAAAGCCAATACTGCGGTCACCAACCCGCTTGCCCAGCGTGGTGACTATGGGCAAAACACATGAGTTCATGTTATTTTTGGCGTAAACTTGTGGAGGCCTATGTCTAGCAGTGGACTGTATAGGCTGTAATGATGATGATGATGTAATGATGATACACGCGAGTACCTACATTTTTACGTCAACTAAATATGAACGATTAATATCTTTGTGACAACACATTGGTACATGTAACACATCTATATATCAACTAGTGGTCGCCCCGTGGTCTAAATTCGACCAAAATAAATTTAAATTATAAATTTACATTATTAAGGTTCTGTTGGCACAGAATATACTTCTATAATATTAAACAAAAGAGTATCTATGCGTCTATGTGTCAAATACATCGTAGTGTGAGTAATGTTTTTTTATGCAAATTAAAAAAATATATTAGCATTCTGCACTCCTCTATATAAACTATAAACGTGCAAAATTTCATACTCCTCCGTCCGCGCAAGTTTCGTAAAAAGGGGTACAAAGTTTTTGCTTCGCGTATTAAATAAAATATAGATTATTTAACCATTGTCACAAGAATATGTGACATGTGTTTGTTTCCATAATTATAAAACATCTTAAAATTAGTTATAAGCTCACACGTTTTGTACGTGTAATAATACATGAATCAAAAGAAAGTAGGATGCGTTTTTAACGATCAAGTTAATCCACAAAGAGGGTAAATACGACATTCTATGTGCTGTATGGATAAATACTCATATACCTGTACTTATTAATACATCGTAGCTTGTTTTACTCTTTATTATATTCGATTCTGGATTCAAATTGCATCCGACGTAAGACACTGTATACTAATTTTTAATCATCTCTCAGCCCATATGGTATAGCAAGTTGTACTCCGTACACTGTAATTCGTACTCCAGATGCCGTAAGTCGTATTCAAAAGACCGTACGCTATTCTCCAAACCGTAGACGAATTCCAGCTGCGACGCTTAAAAATGATATCGCGCTGAAGAATCATTACCAAAATAACCGACTCGAAATTAAAATGTTGTCGTATTTATTACTACGCGTAAAGGTGTCCGCGATCGTTCCGTGTATAAGCACTGTTAATCGTTCCCCGTCCCATGTATCGGTGTATCGTTCGTACGACACGGAAGCCAGCTTTATTTAATATTTTAATTCCTTTTATGGCCATAAATCGCACCTGAATTAGTAAATTTATACGTTTTCGAATACATTTTTTTATGTATATTTTAAACAAGTATATTTAAGATATTATATTTAAAACGTATTTTAAAACGGAACCATCTTCTTATCTTAATCATTACGTTTCTTTTTTATTTTATGAATTACACTTATATAACATAGAGGTTGATGCCCAGATGTGAACTCACGAACTTCAGGTACGATAAAGAAAGATCAGAGTTCTCTAAACGACAGTAAAATTTACTCGTCAATGAAAGATAACGTCTTGGGACGGTAATGAGTAATTTATATTAAAATAAAGTGTCTATTAATGAATTTAATATTAACAGTCCGGCCGCTGGCCGGTGGGGGCGAGAGCAAGCCGCCGGAGGAAGAAGAGGAACGCGGGGGCTCGCCACTGGGCCCCGGCGGCCCCTTCGCTTGCAGCCAGTGCCGTGGCGCCTACCCTACACGCGAACAGCTGGAGCGCCACGAGACCCTGCATTCGCCCAGCACTCAGGTGGATAACATCAAATATGTCAGTGCCCATTCTAATATACCAACACTAACATACCGAGCAGGCTATAGTGAATAGGGCGAATCTTCATTTTACAGTCACAGTTTTAGTTATGTCTTATTTCTTTTTTATTTTATTTTATACTAAACAACTTTTTATTTATTATTATTTTTTATTTTCGAATCAATTTAAAAATATAAGTTTCTAATTCGCGTTTATTTTGTTAACAGTCTTGCAAGATCTGCCACAAGAGCTTCGCGAATGTATACCGACTGCAACGCCACATGATCAGTCACGACGAGAGCGCTGGCCTTCGTAAATTCAAATGCAACGATTGTGATAAGGCATTTAAATTTAAACATCATCTCAAGGAGCATCTTCGAATACACAGTGGGGAAAAACCATTCGAATGTGCCAACTGTGGTAAAAAGTTTTCCCACTCCGGCTCTTATTCTTCTCATATGACGTCAAAAAAATGTCTAGTGATGAATCTCAAAATGGGAAGAATAAAGCCAAACAATCCTGCTCTCAATCCTGATCGAAGTCCATCGCGCAAACGAACTAATGCAATGGTTACATCGCAATTAAACAATAACATCACGCCGAATGGAAATTCTTTCTTACCAATTCTTCCTAAATATAGCGATGCGGCTGCCGCGTTTTTCTCATCAATGTCATCACCTGAAAATAATTACCACCGACTTCCACTAGGCCAGCCGGGGATGAATCCTTTCTACATGCCTCCCGGAATGCCTATGAGTCCTGCTAACGGCATTGCTCCATATAGTTTTCCAACTTCATTGAGTCAACTTTTTGAGCATATAGCATCACAACAATATCAACACAGAAAACTAGAAAACCCAAGTCTAAAGCAAATGGGACCTCCTTCCGCAGACCCCGAAGATTTAATAGAAGAAGTTATAGATGATGAGGATAAAAGATCTGAAGGCAGCGCTGAGCTCGTAATGGATATTGAAGAAGAGGATAGCGTTTGTATAAAGAAGGAACATGAAGACCGAGAAACCGAGCAAAGGTCGCCTTCACGCGTTTATGAATCCGTCCCAGTTAACGATAACAACGCAGAGCCTGAGAACAATGATATTAACCTTAAAACAATAATGAATAGCGTTCATTCAAAACGCAATCTGCTTTTCCGGAACATGTCCCCAGTTCCTGGAAACATTTATCAAAACGCCGAGCCAACATTACAAGCCATAAAAGATGAACCTGATGACTTGCATTGCTTGAAATGCAACATTACATTCAACGATAAAAATGAACTTTTAGAACATGAGAAGGTATTATGTGGAAATATGTTCAGAAAACATGAGGGTTTAGCCGCTCAGATGGCTGAAACAGTAGCACTGAATCGCTTAGAAGCTGAAATGCGAGCATCTATACAGAGCGGAGTTAGTGCAAGCGAAGACGAAGACCTCAGTAAAGATGACAGAGATGATAAAGTATCCTTACACGAGAATGATAGAAAAATTAGAGTTCGCACCGCGTTGAGCGAAGAACAACAAATAGTACTGAAAGAACACTATGCAGTTAATCCACGGCCCAATAGAGAAGAATTTAAAAAGATCGCTCAACAAATCGGATTAGACAACAGGGTTGTACAAGTATGGTTTCAAAACAATAGGGCGAGGGTAAGGCGAATGACTCAAACGATAGCAATTTCGGATCAGCCGTTGGATTTATCAACAAAAAAATCTAACGCATCTATAACTTCTAGTCCATCGCCCTCACCGCCTTGCAGCATTTCAGTTACACATTCCGATTCTGAAGAAGCCGTTAATTTGAGCCAGAAATCTTCACGCAGCACGACGCCGCATCGCTCCAACTATCTTAACACGTATCCACATTCCAATTGCTCTTCCTCGTCGTTTACGGATTTCCGACAGTCACCGTCACCGAGCGAAACGATCAATGGGCAGAAGAGATTATTGTCACAAAAGATGCCCGTCAACCCTCTGGTGCCGATGGATAAACTTCTTCAATATAATGATATCACAAACGGGCGATCGCCAATCCTTAATATGCATAGATCTATGGAAACCCGAAAAGAATCAAGTCCATCCTACGACCGCCCGTCGTGGGGCGAAGAGCAAAATCAAAACGAATTTGAAGATGAAACGTCAGTACTTAAGAAAAGCAAGCTAAAGATCGGAAATGATTTCAAAGAAGGAGAGGGACAATTTGTTTGCGACCAATGTGATAAAACTTTTGTGAAGCAAAGCTCTCTAGCGAGACATAAATACGAACATTCAGGTTAGTACTTTTATAAAATCATAATTATATAACTTGTAACTTAAAAAGTCAATAAACACAAAATAGTTAATGATTTCTTCAAAAATATTCACATTAAAACATTAAATAACTTTAATTTAATTCATTAAAGCATATCAAGCTTAATGAGAATACTTTAAAATAAAAAAAAAGTCTTGATAAACGATGAAAATTTCTCACTTGTCGTGGATACAAATAGATGGTAAATAGACATTAATCATATTGTTTGTGTTTCAGGTCAACGACCGTACAAGTGTTTGGAGTGCCCGAAAGCGTTTAAGCACAAGCATCACCTCACCGAGCACAAGAGGCTGCATACCGGCGAGAAACCTTTCCAGTGCTGCAAGTGCCTCAAGAAGTTCTCTCACTCCGGCTCCTATAGCCAACACATGAACCACAGGTTTGCGATCTGCAAGCCCTACAGAGACTAATACCATTATATTAGCTAAATTAGCCAAGTTTCTGATGTCTCTCTCTCACATTGTATTCGAAACTGCTCGAGGCTGTTACTTAGTGATATGTCTGAACAAAGTTAGTCTAATGAACATTTATTTATTTCAAAACGATTTAATGGCGTGACAAGATCTTAATAAGTGTATTCATAACAAAACTTAACTTTTAAATTTGAATAATTTTATAGCCTTTAAGTCTAGTTTTACATCACAAGCATCATCAGAACAACGAGTCACGGGACATCGAAATTGTTATTTTTAAAACGCATTATACTCATTTTATCCAAGTATTGTTTGCTCGGTATTTATAACTCTAAAATAATATTTAAAAGTTTTGCTCAAAGATAGGTCATCATCATATGAAATACCTATTCATATTAAAACTTGTGCCAAATATATTTAACTATGTGCCATTTAATATACCAAAAAAAAATATTTTATTATATTATTTTGAAATAGGAATCGGACTGAGCTTGCATTACACTAATAAGTATACTTGATGACAATATAATACAATACTCGACAATGAAAGCATAAAATGTACACGGCACTTCGCATCGCGAAACGAATTTTTGTTTTATAAAGTTTAGGTCCGTACCTATATGAAATAGGTATTATGCGCACCATCCAGCAGGACTATAATTCCCAACTCCAACCATTTGACCACATCCACCTCCAGACAGTTCGCATTGCTCAACAAACTCACGGACGGATAAGGACTTTTAAGTATAAAAAGAGACTTTGTGCTTTTTACCGTCAGTATAATGGGGATTACTCTGGCAAAACACATGAGCTCAAGTTATTTTTGGCGTGAACTTGTGGAGGCCTATGTCCAGCAGTGGACTGTATAGGCTGTAATGACTATGACTCTGAAAAAAAGTTCGATAATTGCTACTGTCACGATTCTACCATCGCAATCATCGCCGCAGGGCTAGGTGTCACTCTCATCACATGGTTTGCATCCAATATACGGGATTCATGCTATTTTTTCCGCGTATGTGTAAACTGTAAGATGACCTCTCTCTTGAGATGATTGCTAAATGCTATAAATTGGAGGTCGCGCTTCGAGTATAAGGCTGGCAAAGCATCCGCAAGGCACCTGTGACGAAGTTTACCCACCTTATATTAAAAAGACATGACTAAAGTAGAGTTACAGTCATCTACAATGCTGCTTGGCATTCACCACTCTTACTACCAATTCTTGATTACCCTTTTGTTTAACACTGGGAAATGCGTTCAAATTAATTTACGCACAAGGCCGCCGCCCGAAGACGACGAGAGTGAGGGGATCCATTCACAAAGACAACGCGCATGGAATACCCACTAAAACCTAGTGGTACCCTCATCGTCATAGTGGAACGCCACGAGATAGCTAACGCATGCAAGCATGTGTAGCCGTAGGAGGGCTTAGGATGGGATTTTCCTTGTTCGCGCTTAGCGTCTAAGCTTGCAGAGTGGTTGGATTCAAAATTTGATGAAGTTGATTTGATGCTCCTCTGCTCCTCCCACGACTCCTCACAGACATGCCGCAAGCGAATATGTGTAATGACGCTTAAGGACGTCTTTATATCGTAGTTATTGTTGTGTGTTACCTTCCACTTTCCACAACTAAGCTCCGAATAAAGCACTGCCTTTGGTAGTCTGGTATCGTCCATCCGTACTACATGTCTGCGCCATCGAAGTTGGTTGGTCATCAGCAAGCATTCAATACCTTCTATTCCCGCTCTTCGGAACACCTCAGAGTTAGGTACTTGATCCTTCCATTTGATTAGGAGAATACTACGTAAGCAGTTCATATGAAAGTGACAGCTTTATGTCTTTATGAGTCGCTTAATATCACCATTGTGTACACACCGGGTCTCAGGAGAGAACATTAGAGTTGGAAGTGTTATCGCCTTGTGTGCCATTATTTTGGTTTTAAACGTTAATCTGTTTTTGTAGAATCGTTGTTCTGAGATAACAAACATTTAAAAAACTACAAGCGAATTGAGAACCTCCTCCTTTTTTTGAAGTCGGTTAAAAAAAACAAGTGTGCTTTAGACGACACGGCTGAAGTAAAACTTATGCGAAACGTAAGTCTTTCTCTTTCTATATTCACTAACTTATATCTCGCCCGATCACACTTTTTGTAACGCTCTCGTCACGCATTCACCAGCTTACTCCCCAAGTCAACCGTAAGTAAAGAAGTTTTACTTCAAAAACAGATGTTATTTATATTTTTACCACCACAACGCCATGTATTGTATTCCTTGACTTCTATTTGTCAACTGATTTGTCAAGCACCATCAAGTCTATTGAAATAATAATGTTAATATTTGTTAGCTCATTCCGATTTCTATCATAGATATAGTTATATTTACGTACGGAATACCAAAGGCCAGTACCTGTAGTATAATACTCACGAATGTTAAATATTATTTTATAATTTTACACCTATCTGTGAAATATATATATAGTAAACCAATGTAGATCGATCTTGTCATAATAAAACTATTTTTAATATCTCTCGCGAACACGGTAAATGCATTTGCAACGTTTAATGCAAATTATATGCTACGTAGTTTTATCAGACCTGCGCGTCTGTGATGACAATATATATTGTTAAGAATTAAGCTATCCGTAATGTTAAGTTGACGTCGTATTTTAATATATTTGACGTAAATACGTACAAAGGTGTACACGTCTATTTCAGATACCTAATCTCATGCTTCAAACAAGGAAATTGTCTTTCGTAATGAACCACACACGCTTCAGACTTTCATGTTAGCCTCAGTATTTAACGAGTTTAGTACCAAATTTTCATATACTATAACTTTTGTTAATCTTAATGAATTACTATTAATATATTTAAGCTTCCCGTATTCTAGTATTAGGAATCTAGATAGATACTATATTAATAAGTTTAAAGCATTCCATAATACTTCTATGGGATCTCTGCTGTGTTTAAAAAACTCTTGAATAATCCAAAGATTAAGTAATAGATACAATTGTAAATAATTGTTGTAAATATTATGAAAAATATATGTAAATATGATCGCGTGAAAATTTAACAGTACATATAGTTTATGTCTGCGAGCGCGATTGTGCCGTAATAGTATGAATAAGAGACAATAATGATTGAAGATCGTGTTTACTGAATACATATATTTATAGCCATTTAAACAAAAATTGTTGTTTCCAAAATGTGACTGTTACCAGCTAGTTTTGTGTTATTTATTTCTTAAAAGTAATATTAACGGTTTTTAGACTTAATCGAAACAAACGTCTCTACATTTTACGGTTTTTTTTTTGGTTCTTTCGAATGTAAATTGTTCTCTCATTGATAAGTACTTAATTCACATACGATTACTGACTTTTTAAGTAACGTCCGATGCATTTGAGTTAAACACAGTTAAGTCACAAAAGCACCATTTTCCATGATTTCACTCGATACGTTAGATCAGAAAGTTCCTAAGCCAAATACTTTTAAGATATACCTAATGATTTATCTATATTTTGTATATGTAAGTAGGTAAATATAATTTTTAAAGGTTTCTAATCAACGAATTACATAAATTATTGCGAGCAGTTCTCTTTTAGTATAATAATGAAATTGTCTGTTGAGGCAGTATTTGAGTACACTTTCGCGTTGTTTACAAATGTATCATAATATACGTATCTAATAGTCACTTAAAAATTTTAACCATGTCGCCAAAAATAATTATATCGATTTCATACAAAAAATTATCTTATTCAAAATCAAAATATTGTCAAAAGTATCTGTGCAATCATTGCGTAACAATGTACTTTTACTTAGTTTCATATAACTTTTAAAAATGGAAAGTTTTTTTTTTAATTTTTTGTAGACATCGATACTTTTTTTTCAATCAGTATTCCGTAATAAATTACCCTATTAATAAATAATTCCGTATTAAATCACCCACATTTTCATTTGTATGCAACAATAAAAAATCTTTGTAATTATAGTAATAATAAAAAATTTAAAATTAACGATTGTAATTGAATTAAGCAAGTCTGTTTAAATATATTTCATATTTTATTAAATATAATTTTAATGTAAGTGATTTCCAAGGTATCACCGGTGGGCTAGACAAACCAAAGATTATAAGTTATGATATGATGTGGAAAACTGTAATATATAAATATCCCATCATTAGATTAGTTCTAAGTTTTGTGCCAAAAAATAATTTTAAAGCTTCTATAAAATTTTATATGCGATGTAAACTATATTTTTCTGACGGGCATTATGTACTATTTCGTTTATTAGTTTTAATCTCGTGCAATATAATATTGCTGAGAAAAAAATTCTTCCCTTTTTAAATATAGTTTTAGATATAATTTTAGGCCAAAGTGAATTCCTATTGCCATAATGTTTGTTGTAAATGTGTGGCGACTTGCAAGCTGCGTCACATATTTATGTAAGGTCAACTCTAGATTGTTAAAATTAACCATAGATTAACATGTGTTAAAATATTGCCTATATAAATTATAGTAATTCATTTTACTTGATATTATAATGTATATTGAATTTATGAATATTAAATATATATATATTGACAATTCAATGCAATGAATTTTCTTTTATTTATTTTTTTATCCGATTTCAAAAAAGAAGTAATTTTCAATGAAACTTATTTTCTAACATAACAGAAATGCACAAATAATGTTAACAGGATATTAATCTATATTTGTACTTACAAATAATAAACGTGCTGAAATATTTTTGACTAAAAACGTTTCAGAGGTCAGAAATACTAATTTCGTAGATTAGATAGGTACTAGTAATGCTTATCTTTAGAAATATTTATCTGCCTGTTTATATAAATATGCATCGCGGCTAATGTACTAAGTTTTTTTTTTAAATCAAACAAACAAATAAGAAAGAAACAAGTAAGAATAACTACGATATGAACTTATTGATAACAACTACGCAACTCAACACTACTGAAATGTTTATTTGTTTGCTTAAACACGCTAATCTCAGTAAATACAGGTTCAAATTGAAAATTATTTTTGTATTGGATAGCCCGTTTGCAGAGGAAGGTTATAGACTGTTTTTTTTATATATTAACGCAGGTGAAGCCGCGGGGCACAGCTAGTCAGTTGTAAAGGGAATGAAGTTTCCTAAGTTAAAATATTTCAAATAAAGTGCGTGATATTAGTATTTTTAATTGACTTAAATAGTCAATTAAAAAAATTTTATAATACGAATTAAAGTTTTTTTTTACAATAATAATTCTAATTTACACTGCGATAATAATGCCACCACTTTTTCGTATTTCGACAAATACTTTAACTTAATAATTGTATTTGGTATCAAATAAAAAAAAACCACTTCAGTTTACATCGACGAGTAATAAAATGAAAGCATTATCAACGTCTTCCAGTCCCCTCCTTTTTTGAAGTCGGATAAAAGAGACGGTTCTCCTATATATCTAACGTCATTTGGCATATGTTGATGCTTTCAAAAGCTCCTCACATAATTTATTAGCAATACAATTAATTAAATAAAAGCTTTAACTTTTGCCCATTATTAAAAATATTTGTGTCAACAGTTGATAAGTCTCGTGTAATCAAAACAGATTCAATATAACGATGATCACTATAGGTAAATAAATTCATTTACTGATCCACGTAGTAAATACGGCAACACCGCATTATTTGATTCAGCCGACGCGACCGGCGTGATGGACTTGCTTGCTTCAGGTTTGATTTACACACTTCAACATACAAATTATTACCATTTTTGAAATAAAACTGTTTTACGCACACTTGTCTTGGTTTTTTCAAATTCCCGCCATGTTTTGTTGAAAGTCAATTCTACTCACCTTGCGGTTACTTAGTGGAACGCACTCATCGTATACTCTGCAAGTTCTGCGACGTTGCCGACGTTTGTTATAATCTGTGGTTAGTTATAAAAAAAAGTCTGACATTGACGGGCACCTGTGCTGTTTTGGCACTATTTGGAAAACTAGCAAATCTTTTCTATACAAAATCCTGTAAATATTGTTGAATACTTAGTAGTAAATTATTACTTATAATGGGTGGTAAAACGAAACAAAGTCAGAGAACGAAAAATAATGTTCGAGTGAGTAGTACTTTATAAATGTAACAAGATGAATTAACTTATTATAGTTATTTTTCATAAAGTTATACTTATAAGTAGTAATAATGTGTTATTACACTATAAATAACCTCTTGGACGCATGTTTACAATGTAATCGTCATATAAAACTAATAATTAAAAAAAAAACTGTTTTTTTTAGTTTTTCAGTTTTTTACGGTTGGCTTTTTCTTATTTTTTAGAAAACTTGTAATTTAAAGTCTGTCTTGTTGTCACCAATACACACACACACACACTTGTTTAATACATATAATTATAGTTGTTGGTGTGCAATAAAAGTAAACAAATCAAAGTAGTGCTATTTTTTATTCCAGCCATCAAGCAGTGGTAGAAGTGCAGAAATATTAAGTTCCACAATTAAATTGGACTCTACTCTGGTGCCTGGCAAGGACCTACCAGTCCTGTTCCCCACAATAAACACGACTACTATTGACCAGGGACTCAGTCCTGAGTACTCAGTATGTTTCAAACAACTCAACAAAAAGGACCCTTACACTAAAACTAAGGTAAACTAAATATATTTAATAATTGTGTATTAAAATACTTTTTAAGCAAACTAAGTTTACAACTATTATTTATTAACATATTAAAATTAGAAAGAAGTGTTAACTGGGCTGTTGGTGAAGTTTGTACAGATTTGATTCCTAGTCATCTGTCGCGAGTCTGGGTGTAATATATTATGTTATTTTCTATATATATAAAAAGTGATTGTTTGTCTGTATGTCATTTATAGAATCGTATACTATGTATTTGATCATATTGTGAGCTTCATCAAAGAACTGTGCATGAGCCCACAAAGGGTTCTGAGTTGGTACAACCAAAAAAGAAAGGTGCAGCTAGTATTATAATTATATAATTAAAAAAAAACTCACCAGTCAGCAGTTGGCTGTGTGTCCAAAAGTAAGCACAGTAAAACCTGTGTTTTAGATAACAGCAAGATGCTATATATTGATTTAATAAAAAAAAGTGTAAACTTATTTATTATGATATTATAAATTGGATTAACATTTTCTTCAATAAAAGTAATACACATTAACTCAGGACTAGATTGGAACATAATCCTAAAGCTGAAGCCAGCCAACTACACCAGTGTCACTAAAGTATAAATACAGTAGTACTAAATATAATAATTTTTTATGTATTTTATATTTAATTAAATATAATATTTTTTTATTTATGTATTTTCTATAATAATAATAATAATAATAAATTCTTTATTTTATTATAAGTATTAGAATGTAACCATTTGTATGTAAGTTTATTGTACATCTACATCACCTACTCAACTTTGATAAGTTTCCTGTTTATGTTTGAGTTGCCTGGAAGAAATGGCTAATTAGCCATAAGTCCGCCCATTGTACTTCACTGTCTGTAACTAGCTTTATGCTTTATTTGTAATATATTTGTGATTATTTTTTATTAATTGTCCTCTTCAACCACTCTTATGTATTTAAAAAAACCGCATAAAAATCCGTCTTGCAGTTTTAAAGTTTTAAGCATACATAGGGACAGAGAAAGCAACTTTGTTTTATACTATGTAGTGATGTTATGAATTATATAAATATAAGATGTACAATTAAGTAGAAAATAAATAAAATAATAAATAATATAGTAACAAAAAGCAATATAAGCAGTAGCAATCTTAATACAGTTTGGTGTTGTATTGTTTGTTCCCTAGGCTCTACAAAAAATAACAGAGTTGGTGAAAAATGGCAATGTTGAGGACGCAGTGGCTGCTCTGTCAAGCTGGGCTAATCATTACCAGATCTTGATCACAGACAGTGATCGGAGAGTACGGGAAGCTGCCCAGGTAAGTACACAGATACTTTTACCATAAAACTAAATGTGAACAAACTTTGAATGTTTTTGACTTTTTGTTTTAATATTGCTCTCTGACATTAATGTTGATACCTACGATTTTATTTTTGTGTTACCCCCACATTAGGAATTCTAAACATTTTTTAATGTCATATCAAACCGAAAATAAAAATCATCATATCAAAAATTTCGCTCTAGCGGGTACATCGTTCCATAGCTTAATTGGCTAGAGCGCCGACACGGTCAGTCGGAGACGCGGGTTCGAATCCCGCTGGAGCGGTCAATTTTTGATATGACATTAAAAAATGTTTAGAATTCCTAATGTGGGGGTAACACAAAAATAAAATCGTAGGTATTAATAATAGCATGGTGTCGTCTCCTGTCAAAGATTTTCATTGTAATATGAAACTTTGAATAGTTACGGGTCTCTGTAAAGAACTCACTATAGACGGCGCCACGGTTCGCTTAAACCGAAAATAAAAATCATCATATCAAAAATTTCGCTCTAGCGGGTACATCGTTCCATAGCTTAATTGGCTAGAGCGCCGACACGGTCAGTCGGAGACGCGGGTTCGAATCCCGCTGGAGCGGTCAATTTTTGATATGACATTAAAAAAATGTTTAGAATTAATGTTGATTTTATTTTGTATATTTATATTGAATTTAATTTCGAATATTTATTACTGTATACTAAATGGACAATTTTTAATTTGACTTGTTTCGATTTTGACGATATTCTTAGTAATTTAGGAACACCTGTAAAAAAGTAGGCAATTATCTAGATACCGATGTTAACTTTATTAATTTTGTATTTGTTGTTGTACTACTTGTTGGTGTTGACTTATGAATAAATAAATAAATAAATAAATAAAATGTTTAATATTTCTTCTTTTGTGATGTATGCAATTTGAGGATTAAAGCTAGGCAGGGCGGACAACTTGAGCAATGAACATGAGCAAAGGGGATCTCTTTAAACCTAAACCCCAAAACCTGGGAACTGCTCTGAGTTTCTCCCTCTGCCACACGATGGACCCGGCACTCGCACGGTGAATCCATTGAATGCTAAGAAGTTCGTCTCCCCCCCATTAACTTCTCCCCCATTAACACTGTGTGTGTGTTACAGGCGTGTCACGGGGCGCTGGTGTCCGCTTGCGGCCGTCGAGCGGCGCCGGCGCTGCGGAGGCTGCTGCCGGCCTGGCTGCTGGCGCACCACGACGACCATGCGCCGGCCGCGGAGCTGGCGAGGGCGCAGTTGCAGGCGAGTGTGTGTGCGTGCGTGCGTGCGTGCGAGCGTGCGTACGTGCGTGCGTGCGTGCGTGCGTGCGTGCGTGCGTGCGTGCGTGCGTGCGTGCGTGCGTGCGTGCGTGCGTGCGTGCGTGCGTGCGTGCGTGCGGGCGTGAGTGCGTACGTGAGTGCGTGCGTGCGTGCGTGTGTGAATGTGTTAATGTGAGTGTGCATGTGCGTGTGCGTGTACTTGTGCTCACTTGCATTTGTACCTGCTTATGTATTGCATAAGTGAATTTGTGAGTTCTACAATGATTATTATTTATTAAATCATTATTCAATTTTTCAGAACACTTTCCCTGATAACAAATTGGGCGAAGCGCTATCGTTTTGCAAAACGGAGATTATAACACTGCTCTTAGACAACTTATCAGGCAATACAGCGGCAATGCTCAGTAAAAAGTCAGTATTATTCTCTTATATTTTTTATTGAGGTAGGCCACAGCAGGAAATATCCTTTTACAGAAGATCACAGCTAAATAACAGTGTTCCTGTGGTGAGTAAGGTGACCAGAGCTTCTGGGGAGGTTCAGAGGTAGGGTTGTCAGCTCAATTTCGATGCTTTTGTTGTCCAACAGACCGTAGGCTTGTTTGCTAGTACTACAAATTTTTTTTTTTCTAAATTGCAATCTTAATAAAAGTAATTAAAGTTAAACTAAAAGCTATTTTTTTTTTTCAGAGTTGATAATCCAGATGAACGTCAGATTCAAATCGAACGCATTCTGTCAAGCAGTCTCAGAGCACTGGAGTTGCTTATAGTAAAACTACCGGAGATTCACGATGAGTGGTTATGGGAAAAGTTACGGCTATTGCTTCAGTCCGTTGAATTCTGGAAGCTTTTTGTTCACAAATCGGAGCATATTCGGTAAGTTTAATTACCTATATGTTAACACATGAAACAAAAATTTTGTACCCCTTTTACGAAAATTGCGCTGACAGAGGAGTATGAAATTTCGCACTTTTATAGTTTATATAGAGGAGTGTAGAATGCTATTTTTTTTAATTATGCATAAAAAATACATTAAATCAATAAAAAAAACATTACACACATTACTGTGTATTTAATATTGTTATTATAGAAGTATAAGTCTTTGACCCAAACCGGCGTCTTGAACCTAAATTAATTATGGTCGAATTTCGACCACTGGTAACCACTAGTTAATATAATGCTAACCATATATCTTGGATCGATTGTACCTAAGGTACACAACAAATTTCTGTGTTTTATATTTATAATTCATTTGTAAAATAGTCTAATCACTGCAGCTTTTATTTGGCTGACTTTTTCTAGAAATTTCAAAAAAAATCTGTCTTTTATTTTTCGCTCGTATATACTCTGAATATATGGGAGAAAATAATCCCGCATATCCCAGCCCCACACGTTTTCTGACCCAGAAAATCTCGAGTCTACCCAAAGATAATCCCGGGATTTTTTGGCTCCTCAAATCGAATATGTTTCAAGACATTTAACATCGATTTTCTACCGACAGTGCGGCGTGGTACAGTGTATGTGGGCAACTATGTTCCCGTGAAGGTCCACGGCTGGGCTTGTTGCCCGAACGTGTAAGAATAGGGAAAGCGCTTGTGTCGACACCAGAGCGTGGGGCGGTCGCTGCCCAGCGCTGGGCCGCTGTTCTACTACTCATGCATAGGGTTGAGGTAAGTGCCCAGAGTTGTTATGTGAAGTTTGTCTGATTTGGTGAATATGTTGAAAATATAATTATAGCAGTAAATTAACTCTGAGATAGTGCCTAAAATTTGGTACCAAAAACTGAACTAAAATATGAGCTTTTCAATGAAAAAATAAACGGCTGTGGTTTAGACCACACTAAAGTAAAACTTCTGCACAATAGGCATGAACTGTGTTTTAGATATACGCGAAACGTAACTGGCTGTAAGAGGAAGAGAGACAAGATGTGTGCTCGCACCTCTTTCTCTTGCTCCGTTCGCCTCGCCCGATCACACTTTTCGTAACGCTCTCGTCACGCATTCACCAGCTTACTCCCTAAGTCAAGCGTGCGTGAAGAAGTTTTACTTAAAAAATTGGTCTACAATCGACGAAGATATCGGCGAATATATAAAAATATATATTTTTTTTTCTCCTGTGACTGGAAGTATAGTACAAAATAGGCTATTTTTGTAACTATTTTTTTTTCTTATTTCAGGACTGGTATACATGGTTTGAAAGAAAAGACTTACTAGTAAAACGACTGCTAGATGTTTTAAATAATGGTAAACTTTTGCACCAATTTTATTTTGAAAACTTTTTTTATAAAATTGTCATAATAGTCTTGTTAAACTCATTAAACTTTTTTAGGAGGATGGGGTGAGGCTCAACCTTTATCTAATATGTTACTACCATTGTTGTCAAAGCTGCCGGCTGATCTGATTACGAAGGACTTTTATACGACATTTTTCAATGCAATTCTTACAGGGTGAATATGATATAAATCTGTGATTAAGTAATTTTTTCTGCAAATATGTAAATCTCAATTTTTTTTTCTATTTAGTGCTGTCTTTTATTGTTTTGTAGTTAAGTATACTTTTTTTGTTATATTGGTGTATTTAAAATCCTAATCTTAAATGCCTGCAATTGGATAATGCACCTATAAATATATTTTATTTCTTCTCATTTGTTGATTTTGTGGTGCATGAATTCGCACATAATTTCCATTAAAATGATTGTGTAACAAAGCCAATCTAAATCCACCATATAAATAATTTTGTGGAAATCGCTCATCATACGTATTTGACAGACGTAATTTTTTTTTAACTTAACATTCACAGGCTTAGCAACAGAAATCTGTTAAGTTCGAAAAGCGAAAGACAAACGTGGATAAAAATTTTAGAAGAGTGCCTTCGATACTTGTCCATTCAAAACCAAGAATACGTGACAGAAGTCGTCACATACGTTCATCGAACTTGGTTACAAAATGTATTCGCAGTAACCGACAATCAAACGAAGAATCATTTGATCAAATGTTCGGCTACCAACATGGCGTCATTGGTCAAATATTGGCTCAAACAGACCAAAGAAGAAAACGGGGAAAAATACGACCAACTCATTCGAAATTTCTGGCTGAACATTGGCTCGACCATATCAAAACATATCGACCAATTTGAAAAGGACAATGTAACACAATCGATCGAATCACATATATTGATATTGAAGACGTTAAAGACGATGTTTGTATTTGAAGGTAAGAAGCAACGTCGCATACATTTCGCAGATCAAGAAGTTGTCGAAGAATCGAATCTGCCGAGTCCAACAGAGATGTGTGATATAACACTTATCGATAGATTTCAACACAATTTAAACGATCTTGTAGAAAACACATGTTGTAATTACTTCGACTTTGTGAATAATACGGAAGTGCCTCAAACAGTTTTTACCGCCTTATTAACATTTATCGTAGAATTTGAGGGTAGAAACTTACTAATGGCCCTAGCGAGGCATTTCAAACAAGATAATATATATGGATTTTATGAGATAGTGTTGAAACAGTGGTTAACCGGTGATAAGGCATGTGAAGTGCTCGTTGATGTTGTTTTCATTATTATGAAATATTTATCTGAAGATGAACAGGATAAAATGTTTGAGAGTTTCTCACAGGTAATATATACAGATATTTTTCATTTCTCTTGGCCATCTAAATATTTGCCGTAATCTGCACGTTTGTGCTTGTGTATAATGTGTTTACGAACCCCCGACATAAGACAAAGTAGTACTGGGGGCCGATGAGCGTGAATACGTATATTTTATTTTGATATTATTGCGTTTGTTAAAATCTTATATATAAAATCTTATATATAAATGTCGCGGTGTTTGTAGTTAAACTCCTCCGAAACGGCTTGACCGATTCTCATGAAATTTTGTGTGCACATCGGGTAGGTCTGAGAATCGAACAACATCTATTTGTCATACCCCTAAGTTAGGGGGGGGGGTTAGGATGGTTAATAAAATATTATGAAATTTTGTGTGCATATCGGGTAGGTCTGAGAATCGGCCGACATCTATTTTTCATTCCCCTAAGTTATAAGGGGGGGGGGATTGAGAAGGTTAATAAAATATATGGCAAAACAAAATTTACGGGGTCAGCTAGTATCAATATATTACTCTACCATTTGAAAAGATTGTTACAAGAATTTGATTCAGATAAAAAAAAAATGTTCTAAATTGCAAAACAAAATTGTTCCAAAAGTGATGCATATTGTTTGGGATTCTTTAAAAAAATCGACCATATTTGTGCTGGCTTCATCAAGACCTCATAGACCTCAAATTCGCGAAAAATAGCCCCAAAAGTCAATGCACAACAATTACCAAACAACTTTTTTTTCTCTATATATAAATTTGTTTTTCCCAGTTCCCTCCAGCCGTAGTGGAATGGTGTTTGTATCGCGCGGTGTCTCACCCACAACGCGAGAATAGTGCGGCAAGGCGGTGGTTGCAAGGACCCGTAGCTGAGCAGTGTGTGGTGGATCTGAGTCTACGTGAGGGGGACAAGGCTGCAACGAGGTTACTGCTGACGTGTCTGGCTCTTGATGATAATGGTGGTATGTCTATCTTCTTCTTTCTGCCTCTCTTTCACTCTATCCTCTCGAATGTGATGACTAAGTGATGGCAATCCGACAATGATAAACAAAGCGAAATAATAAAATGCCAATGATATTCTCAGCCTATTTCCAGTTTCATACACATTTATGTAAAGATTTCATTGTAATAATTAGTTTTAAAACGAAGAAGTTTATTAAAAAAAATTAGTGTGTCTTAATACTACGCGACCGAAGTCTTCTGCACAATAGGCCAGCACTGTGTCTTAGATATACGAAACCTAACTGGCTATGAGAGAAAGAAAATGTGCTCTCGCACCTCTCTCGCTCCGTTTGCTTCGCCCGATCACACTTTTCGTAACGCTCTTCACGCATTCAGTGTACTCCTCAAGTCAAGCGTGCGTAAAGAAGTTCTACTTCAAAAATATCTTAATAATTCGCACCCCTCACACAAAGTACAGGCAATACAACTCGCTAATACCCATCTGTCCGGTATACAGAGCCAGTAATTAGCTCGTCGGCGGTATCTCGGTCCGTGGAAAGGTTGAGCGCCACTTGCGGCGTGGCCGCGACGAGCGCCCTAGCCACGCTCGCACTCGCGCCACGCCCTTACCACCGTCTGCACGCCGTACCGCTAGTGACAGCACTGTTCCGGAGATCTCTGGAACATTCCGTGAGTTTGATACTGTCATTGTACATATTTCCTACACTGAGTTTTAAAGCTACTATGTTTTAATGGGCACATGGAATTTAATATTGTTATCGATATTTACTTTAAAATTTTTAGTTAAAATATTTTCCCTACTCATTTATCTCTATCTATAATATAAAAATGAGTCGCTGAATGTGGTGCTAAGCGCAAAACTCGAGAACGGTTGGGCCGATTTCGCTAATTCTTTTTTTAAAATATTCCTTGAAGTACGAGGATGGTTCTTACGGAGAGAAAAATTCTAAAAAAAAAAAATTAAATTTCCTGAAAAAGTCTAAAAACAACACTTTTCTATACTCCCATACAAAAGATTTGTGATAATACTTAAAAGTCAATTTGAACTTTAATACCATACGATAAAGTTTGTGTTAGGCGATACGAAGTTCGCCGGGTCAGCTAGTTATTAATATTTTAAACTATAGAACTTTTAAATAATAGTAGAACGTTAGAGAAAATGCTTCTCTGATTACATAATTGTTTACAACACACGATCAAATAAAACTTTCGTCTTCAAAATCTCAAACTTAGTGACCTAAGGCAACTTGACGAAACGTAATAACACGAATAACAAGTCGTGAGAAGATTTTACATACTCACAAATTCACAATCACTTTCACACTCGCTCTTACATACAACAAGACAAAGAAAGTAACAAACCCCTCCCACAGGGTCCCGACGACCAAAAGGCATGGCGTGACGCCTTACGCGCATTACCGAAGGATACACGAGTGCTTTTAATATCTCGTGCTCGTAGGCTACTACACGCACACGTCTTTAAAAAGTAAGTTATTATATATATATATATATATTTTTTTTTTTTTTTTTGTTCAACTAGGTCGGCAAACTAGCTTACGGGTCACCAGATGATAAGTGATTACCGTACCCTATAGATACCTGCAACACCAGAAGCATCAAATAGCGTTTCCGACCCTACCCCGTTCAGTCCCCCTGTAGGAGCTCTGGATGGCGAATTAAAGTTTTAGTAATTCTTAATTAGTGAAAAAGACTTAGATATACTGTTAGATTTACTGTGTGGCTACGGTACTAAAGAATATAGCCACCCCCTCTCTTCCCGTGGGTGTCGTAAGAGGCGACTAAGGGATAACACAGTTCCGCTACCACCTTCGAACTTAAAAAGCCGACTGGTGGCGGGATAACCATTCAACTGCTGGCTTTGAAATACACAGGCCGAAGACGGGCAGCAGCGTCTTCGGTGCGACAAAGCCAGTACTGCGGTCACCAATCCGCCTGCCCAGCGTGGTGACTATGGGCAAAACACATGAGTTCACGCCATTTTTGGCGTAAACTCGCGGAGGCCTATGTCCAGCAGTGGACTGTATAGGCTGTAATGATGATGATGATGATAATGATGATGATGATGACTTAGATATAAGTAAATATAATAAATAAAAATTTTAATACTGTTAAAGTTTTTATTATTTGCAAACGTATGCTTGTTGTATTTAATGCGTGTATTTTTTTTTTTTCATTATAAAAATAATAATAATTTAAATTTCAGCTTCGAAAACCTAGATACAGATCGTATCGCACACGCCGCGTCTCTATATCCATACCTGTTTATTGCCAGCGAGGATGATACAAAAATGCCAAACGAAATAGTATCCCATATAAAAAAACTATTCGATATAGAGACAGAAAAACCAAACGTGCCGTTAGAAGTATACTCCCTTAGATGTGATTGTATCGATGGACAGATTAACTGTCCTTTTGAGAACGATAATGAATTTATAGCAACAATTGTTAAAGAATCTGATAACGATTATACAGAACTTACAAAAAAAGACCTAATATTGTTTTTGTATAAAAGTCTGTTTAGGACTTCTGTGATAAAAGCTACCCTGTGTGAAAATGAGTCGTTTGAAAATGATGAGACGGTTATTGAGTTGTTAAAAGAGAAATTTATTTTGGATGAGTTGAACAGAATCTTCTATGACGCAGCGGTTCTCGATGTGCTGGTCAAGCGATATGCTTTTGTAAGTATATTTACATTCATTTATTTAAATTTATCTTATATGTATGAAACGTACCTGTGACACAAAAAGAGAGAAAATGTAAGCTCGCACCTCTCGCTTCGTTCACCTCGCCCGATCACACTTTTCGTAACGCTCTCGTCACACATTCACCAGCTTACTCCCCAAATCAAACGTGCGTAAAGAAGTTTTACTTCAAGAATTGAATAATTTGTAACAAATTGTGTAGCAAAAGAGGGGTTAAGGCTAGTTAGATATTTTTTCACACCTTCGTTGAACCTTCTCTACACTATCCAATATATTTTGATTTAGAGAGATTGAAGGCTATATTATATATGTCGCAGAGTATGAATACGGAACGTCAAGTGTTTGACTTGGGTGTATTCAGATAATGTCAGTTGTCAATTATTAGCTGTTAGAGTAGTGGGGTGATCGACGCGCCACCTAGCACATCGTTCGATAGTCACCTACCCTCATTTATTATATTACTCGAATTGTTCTGATGTGTATAAAACGAACGGTTTCACCTCGGCTAAGGCAGTCTTGGCTCTGGCTTGGCACGATACACTTGTTGTATCCTGCTAGTAGCTTAACCTAGACTCATTCAATAATTAATTTGTGCAATCGAATTAATTATTACCTATTACGATTAATTTGACTAGGCGAGGCGTATAACTCGAGCAGTGAAGGTGAGCGTTGATGCGCATCTCAAAGGTGGCCTCCTTAAACCTACACCTGGGTCGCAAGTCCTAGGCACTGCTCTGAGTTACTCCCTCTGCCACACGATGGATTCGGTACCCGCACGGTGAACCGTGAATCCATCGAATGCTAAGAAGTTAGTCTTCGCCCCCTTAACTAATAACTATCCCGCCTTCCGTGCTGCGTTGTCTTTCTGTTAAGTGAATCCTGTTTCATGATAAATCGTGTTTACTTGTTCAGTCAACATTTCCCACTGAAGCCCACAGTAGACTGAGTACTCTGAGACGATGAGAAAGAGAAATATACCTTCAAGCCGAAAAGTATACCTTCTCCTTCTTCATATCCGACATATATTTATAATGTAGGTATATTCAAGAGTCGCAGTTTTGAACTCTCTCTCTCTCTCTCTCTCCCTCCCTCTCTCTCTCTCTCTCTCCCTCTCTCTCTCTCCCTCCCTCTCTCTCTCTCTCCCTCCCTCCCTCCCTCCCTCTCTCTCTCTATTTCTCTCTCTCTCTCTCTCTCTCTCTCTCTCTCTCTCTCTCCCTCCCTCCCTCTCTTGATATTCTAAAAAGATTTTTTGACCTTGAGGGCTCTAAAAAATCGTACAAATTATCTTGAACCTTGGCTCTTGCGATTGCGAATGCCTTTTTAGCCTTCTTTTTACTATTTTGATATTCTGATCTTTTTATTTTCTAACACTATACCTACGCCATTCTTTTTCCCATCGCAGCCGCAATAATAAAACTTATTACCCGCCCCTATTTCTCTTGCTCTCTGCCCCTTCCACTTCGTCTCCTGCAAGCACGCTATATTTATCCGTCTCCTTTCCAAAACATCCGCCAGCTCTCGTCCTCTCCCAGTCATCGTACCCATATTCCAACTCGCAATCCTCAAACTCATCTCCCGGACTCGCCTTTTACGCTGCCCCCGTCCCTGGTGCAGCAACCCTTGTTCATTTCCCACAGACGCTGGTCGCTGCGTCTGCTCTATTAAATTAGATAACACACAAAAACTTCCCACTTTGCTACCTGGCATCTGCCAAAAACACGGAGTTCAACGTCATATATGGCCATAACTTCTACCTGTGTTGGGAGACAACGAAGACGAAAAAAACGTCTGACCCTCGTTAGCTCTTGGGCTATAAATAATGTGTTCTGTTTTCTCCTTACAGTGGCCCGACTATGACGTCATAATACAAGGCAAGCAACAGTTAGACGGTCTGATTGAAAATATCTTATCTGTAATCACTCCTGAAATTAAAAAAGTCCTTTTAATTCATTTCACCAAAAACGCAGCTGCTAGAGGTTACTATTGGTCATATGCGAAGAAATTATTCGATGAAAAAATAAATACAAATAATTCTGCCTGTCCGAACAAACTCAAAAGTCAAGAAAGTTGTGCAGATGGAACTAAACTCGGAAGTAAGGATGATGAGGCTGAAGATATGAATAAGGAGCCTAAATCAGGACTTGGCGAAGAATGTCAAAATGGGACGGATATATTAGATACGGAGATGTCAGAAGAAGTTGTCACGGGGAATGGATATTTCCATAGCTTACAGGTAGCTTATGGATATTGTTAGCACTTTCTTAATTTTAATTTTCATTTAATATTAAAGTCTTATTATTATATCAGTGCTCTCAACTTACCGAGCTCGTCAATTTGTAGAAACTCAGAGTGCGCGCATAATCGCATACTGGCACAATACTTTTATACAATTAGGTCGGCAAACAAGCATACGGCTCAACCTGATGGTAAGCGATTACCGCAGCCTATAGACGCTTGCAATACTAGAAACATCAACTGCCGACCTTATCGCCGGCTTCTCCGGGGAGCTCGGCTGGCTCATTTAAGTTTCAGTACGATTATACATATACTTGAGAACAGTATTACTTGGCAGCAATCTTTTTTAAGGTTTAGGTACTTTTCCAGTCGGACTGGTCCAGATTTTGGGCAGGATATTTCCTGCTTAAAAGCTTTAGATTAGGAAAAACCGAATTTCGGGACCGTGGAGGGAAGGGGGCGGGGAGGGTGGGGAACGCTACCCCTGGTACCACTGTCACACTTCGAAACCCCATGGTTATGGAGATATACATGGTTAAAGTTTTGAGGTTAGAAGAAGAATTTCGCAGCTTTCACACGTTATTTTCACATTTCACACGCTAATTTTACACGTTATTTTTACGTTTCATAAGTTATTTTCAAAATAAAAACGGTCTCGACTCCAAGATCAACGAACGATACAACTTACATTACTCATGCTCCGTTCCGTAGTTATCACGTGTTATTTTCACATTTCGCACATGATTTTAACATTTCACACGTTAATTTAACGTTTTCACACGGTCTTTTAATAAACGATACACTAATGTTTAACAACTGAGAAATAGCTTATAATAGTATAATAGCTTATGAAACGTGAAAATAACGTGTGAAATGTGAAATTAGCGTGTGAAATGTGAAAATAACGTGTGAAAGCTGCGAAATTCTTCTTCTAACCTCAAAACTTTAACCATGGATATCTCCATAACCATGGGGTTTCATAGTGTGGCAGTGTTACCTTGTATAGCTTCCCCTACACCTACTGCCCTCCACCCCCAATAACCCAATAATTCGGTTTTTCCTAGTCTAAAGCTTAGCCTTTCCTGCTATAACCAACTTAAATACCTTGCTCACCTCAACTTACCCAGCAAAACTAGCCCTCGACCACCCCTCACCACAACTCGGCCCGCAGGCCGCGCGCGAGCCCGCCGCCGCGCTGCTGCTGCCGCGCGCCGTGCTGGCCGCGCACGCGCACGACGCCGCGCTGTGCGCGCGCCTGGCGCGAGACACGCGCGCCGCCCGCCCGCCCGCCGACGTCATCGTCGACGCCCACTACGCGTACGCCCACCTCATGCTGTACAAGACGTACGTGCACTCCTCATATAACTAGGCCGGCGCGCGCCTGGCGCGAGACATTTGTGCTTGTGTGTTTTCGAACCCCAGACAAAAGCAAATCCTACTGGGGGCTGTTGAGTGTGGATCATTTATTTATTAAAAGTTCAATATAAAAACTGGAAATTAATCGTTATAGTTTTCCATGTGTGTGTGCGTGTAATTGTGAAACCGTGTGTGTGTAACGACAAAAATTTGTCGAATCATCAAATAACAAGCAAAAATCAATGTTTATATCAATGTGGTAGGGAAAACTGACTACCCAACTGTGGATAAAAAATGAGTAGATTGTATATTCCAACCTTCTGCAAGCTACTTGAAAAGCCTGAAAGACTTTGAAACACACAGGCCGCAGACGGGCAGCAACGTCTTCCGTGCGACATAGCCAGCCCTGCGATCATCAACCCGCCTGCTCAGCGTGGTGACTATCGGCAACACATATGAGTTCACGCCATTTTTGGCGCGAACTTGAGAAGGTCTATGTCTAGCAGTAGACTACGATAGGCTGAAGTGATAATGATAATGAGCTTGTATTTTCGGTGGCGTATATTAACAGATGCAGATGATTTTTTACTTACTTAGAACTTAGAAAATCCACAAAATTAATACTCATGCTTATGTAGTCTGTGTATCGTAGTCTTATCGTATTATATGTGAAATAATATAAAATATTACATACACGTACCGTCGCATTTCAAAATGAATGTAAAATGTGTACTCGACATAATCACCAATCACTTCTATAAATGAAATATTTCTAAAAGTAAATTGGACTCTCAAATCCCCAGGGACCTATCCACTGTCTCGTGGAGTATGATAATCAGCAATGCAGCTATTGTAGACTTCTTAGAAGAAGAAGTACGTACTCATGGCTGGGACCTGCCTGCCCACCAGTGGGACTTTACCACTATCTCTCTCTGCTCATTAGTAGAGTCACTGCAGATCAGTTCTCATCAGTGGGGATGCTGTAAGGTAAGCTAACCATATCATCTTACTATAGTCATGGAAAAAAATTACATTATATCACTTTGCCTGGAGGCCTCCATCATAAATAGAACAGAAAACAATTAAGTAGACTTGGTTGATGGTCATTAAGTCCATAACCTTCCACTGCTGGGTATAATCGTCTGTCTCCATGTAAGAGAATAATCGGATCTTAGTCCACCTCGCTGCTCCAATGCGGGTTGATAGATATATTCCCTACAATGAATGATGTTCGCTATCAGATGTCTGTGATAACAATTAGGACCCACAGTTTAACGTGCTAACCGAGTCACCGCGGAAAGACCCGAAATCCATCCCGAGCAGAAATCGAACAGTGGGTGTTTAGGCGTCTATAGGAACCACTAGACCAGAACAGCTGTAAAAAAATAATTTAATTTTGGTGACGCCCATTTTGGCAAATCTTTCTGAATTGTCAATATACCTTTTCCAATTTATACTAGGTGGCGGTACTGTCGCGTGCGATATTGAAACTACTAGTGACAGTATTGGAGTTCATCCGAGGAGTACGGACACAGGCGGAGAAAACTCAA
This sequence comes from Melitaea cinxia, assembly GCF_905220565.1. Lineage (NCBI taxonomy): Eukaryota > Metazoa > Arthropoda > Insecta > Lepidoptera > Nymphalidae > Melitaea > Melitaea cinxia. The sequence continues at coordinate 1,250,801 of NC_059400.1, forward strand.
CCCAGTGACCATGTACTGGCCCTACCTACAGAGTGGACAGATGTCTTCGCTCCTGACCTTACGAAACACCTGTTAGACCTGCTAATGGTCGTCCTCAGTGAGTAACAAATTTTGTGTATCGTACAAACAAGTTTGATGATATGTAAGATTATATCGTGGACTTTGAAGGCTAGCAAATAAAACTATATTGTGTTTTGCTCTGAAAATGATGTTCTTTTTTTTGTTAAAATTATATTACGAAATCACGCTATTAGAAAATGACCTTTAAACATACCTGAAAATAAAGGAACAAAAGTAAAAGTTTACTATTCTCTCCTTCACAGTTCGTTATTTGTTATTTATTTTCTAAACTATTTTACTTTTAAAATAACTAAATTATAATTTTCATAAACGTCTCATTTGACATCTTTTTTTTTTACTTAAAGGCCATAGATAACATAGAATTTAAAGAAATATTGCTGTATTTTCTTCACAGACTATATAATGACAACAACTAAAATAATATTATTTGTAATGTATACAGCTTATAGTTGAGTGAGGATTGACATGTGATGATGAAATGAAAGTCAACGATAATACTAAATGTGTTTGTTAAATTTGTACAGACGTACAGTGGTCATAGGCACAGTACATACAACAAAGATGTATGCAAAAACATTAATTTCGCAAGTAATAACCTAAATAAAGACAAAGTTAATAACATAACAAAAATCGTGTTATATAAGTAAGGTCAAAATAATCTTGTTCTTCTGTCTAGTTCAAATAGAAATTCTAAATACTGAAAATCAAAACCAAACTAAAGTCAAGTGATATAACAAATTTTCAATACCCACAGAACCCGACGACAAGCCGATGACAGCTTGCCGTGTGGCGACAATCGACGGTCTAATTGCAAGTTTAGCCCAGTTACACCGCCCGGTGACCGGCGGGGCTCCGCCCTCGCTGCCCCTGAGCCCGCCCGCCCTGGTCTCCAGCGCCTGCGCAGTCCTATCCCGAGTGGCGCCCCCCGCCCTTAAGTACCTCGCCTTTGCCGCCCTTGATTTCGTCACGGAGACACTCGTGCTTGAAGATGGTCAGTTATACCTTCTACTTAACCCGGATTTATATTAATGTATTGTTAATTCTCAAACAAAAATAATGACTTAAGATATGAGACTATATGAAAAGTACCAAACCCAGTAGTACTAACCCAAAAGTTATGAATTATGACACACATAAAATATAGATATACAATGGAATTGAGAATTTCTCATTTTGGAGTCGGTCACTTTGGGACTCAAAGATTTTTAGTTAAAGTTTTAAAGTTTTTTGTCTAAATTAAGACAAAGTCAAAATAAATAAGATTGGTTTAGATATTACTACTTTTTAAATTCAATTTAATAATCAAGATTATATTTTTCTATAAAAAAAATATATTTTATTACCAGCTGAGAGCCTTGCAGCGTGGTCCAGCCAAGAGTCCCCTCCCAGTTTCTCTCTCAGTTACTACGACGACGCAATGGTACATCTACAGGACCTGATGGACGCTGCCCTATCGAACGTTAAGTGAGTTTTTTTACAATATATAAATTTGATAAATAAATATGTTCTAATCTATATATTATACGATTACTGTATTTATATATTAGTGTGTATGTGAATGGTTTTTTTTTTTTATTGCGTACGTATGTGTATAATGTATCTTTTACTTATTTAAATCTGTATACCACCTGCCCATCTGAAAAGCAATATCCCTTTCATTATCAGGTTGTCTAGAAGAGATTGCTTTTTAGCAATAAGATCGCCTGGTTGTACAATTTGTTACTATAATTGCTTGTAATTTTAATTTTTTTTTTTCTTTATTTAAATGTGCAATAAAGTATATTATTATTATTATTATCATGTTTTAAATTAAAATGTATCAAATATGGCGACTGTTTAGTTAAGAAAGGCAAAAATAGCGAGCGTACAGTTATTTTTATGTGTGTGTGTGTGTGTGTGCGTGCAGTGTTACGTGCATGCGTACACAGTGTGTGTGTATGTGCACGGTTACATGTGTGTGCGTACAAGCTTGCGTGTGTGTACGTGCACGGTTACGTATGCGTGCGTGTACGTTTGCATGTGTGTGCGTGAATGGTTACGTGTGTGTGCGTGCCCGCTTGCGTGTACGTGTGTACGTATAAAAGTAACCAAAGCCGTATAACTAAAGTACGTGTGTCCGCAGCGTCTGCGAGGGCTCATGTGAGATGCTGGCGGGCTCGGACTGCCACAGCGTGGCGCTGGGACAGCTGCTGCTGGCCGCGCAGCTGCTGCGGCACTGCGCGTGCGCACGGGGCGACCTCGCGCAGTACTACATCGAGCTGCTGCGGTGAGACACTCGCACTACTGACACTGCTGCTGGCCGCGCAGCTGCTGCGGCACTGCGCGTGCGCACGGGGCGACCTCGCGCAGTACTACATCGAGCTGCTGCGGTGAGACACTCGCACTACTGACACTGCTGCTGGCCGCGCAGCTGCTGCGGCACTGCGCGTGCGCACGGGGCGACCTCGCGCAGTACTACATCGAGCTGCTGCGGTGAGACACTCGCACTACTGACACTGCTGCTGGCCGCGCAGCTGCTGCGGTGAGACACTCGCACTACTGACACTGCTGCTGGCCGCGCAGCTGCTGCGGCACTGCGCGTGCGCACGGGGCGACCTCGCGCAGTACTACATCGAGCTGCTGCGGTGAGACACTCGCACTACTGACACTGCTGCTGGCCGCGCAGCTGCTGCGGCACTGCGCGTGCGCACGGGGCGACCTCGCGCAGTACTACATCGAGCTGCTGCGGTGAGACACTCGCACTACTGACACTGCTGCTGGCCGCGCAGCTGCTGCGGTGAGACACTCGCACTACTGACACTGCTGCTGGCCGCGCAGCTGCTGCGGCACTGCGCGTGCGCACGGGGCGACCTCGCGCAGTACTACATCGAGCTGCTGCGGTGAGACACTCGCACTACTGACACTGCTGCTGGCCGCGCAGCTGCTGCGGCACTGCGCGTGCGCACGGGGCGACCTCGCGCAGTACTACATCGAGCTGCTGCGGTGAGACACTCGCACTACTGACACTGCTGCTGGCCGCGCAGCTGCTGCGGTGAGACACTCGCACTACTGACACTGCTGCTGGCCGCGCAGCTGCTGCGGTGAGACACTCGCACTACTGACACTGCTGCTGGCCGCGCAGCTGCTGCGGCACTGCGCGTGCGCACGGGGCGACCTCGCGCAGTACTACATCGAGCTGCTGCGGTGAGACACTCGCACTACTGACACTGCTGCTGGCCGCGCAGCTGCTGCGGCACTGCGCGTGCGCACGGGGCGACCTCGCGCAGTACTACATCGAGCTGCTGCGGTGAGACACTCGCACTACTGACACTGCTGCTGGCCGCGCAGCTGCTGCGGTGAGACACTCGCACTACTGACACTGCTGCTGGCCGCGCAGCTGCTGCGGCACTGCGCGTGCGCACGGGGCGACCTCGCGCAGTACTACATCGAGCTGCTGCGGTGAGACACTCGCACTACTGACACTGCTGCTGGCCGCGCAGCTGCTGCGGTGCGACACTCGCACTACTGACACTGCTGCTGGCCGCGCAGCTGCTGCGGCACTGCGCGTGCGCACGGGGCGACCTCGCGCAGTACTACATCGAGCTGCTGCGGTGAGACACTCGCACTACTGACACTGCTGCTGGCCGCGCAGCTGCTGCGGCACTGCGCGTGCGCACGGGGCGACCTCGCGCAGTACTACATCGAGCTGCTGCGGTGAGACACTCGCACTACTGACACTGCTGCTGGCCGCGCAGCTGCTGCGGTGAGACACTCGCACTACTGACACTGCTGCTGGCCGCGCAGCTGCTGCGGTGAGACACTCGCACTACTGACGCTGCTGCTGGCCGCGCAGCTGCTGCGGTGAGACACTCGCACTACTGACACTGCTGCTGGCCGCGCAGCTGCTGCGGTGAGACACTCGCACTACTGACACTGCTGCTGGCCGCACAGCTGCTCCATAAAGCTAAGTCAGGTACTTTTGAAGATTTTGCAACCGACCATTTTTCTTTGCGGTCATACATACATATAGATTGTAGACGGTAAAATTAGCAAATATATAAATAAATTGAAATTAAACTCATTGTCTCACATGTGTAGGACGGGTGCGTATGCGGGTGGGTTGATGGCAAGTTGCGTGAGACTTTTGCCCGCTGACATACTATCGGCAGCAATGCAGGCTGACTGCAACGACTTAGCGAAACATCGCCCCGCCTTTGAGAAACTACCACCGCTGGATGTTTACCGTGAGTACTGCAAATTTACTAATTAAATAATTAATAAAGTGAAAGAATAAGATTTCTTTCAATTTACACATGCATTTAAAAAAATCATTTTGACAAAATACACTATTTTAGATAGTTTATTTATTTAGTTATTTATCTAGTTATTTATTTATTTAGTTATTTGTGTATTTATTTAGTTATTTATTTATTTATTTATTTATTTATTAAGGATAACCAACAGAAGATACAATATAAATGTTTAATACATACTTAATAGGTAAGCAATGATCATTGTACTTCTTTTTATAGGCAGTCACTACATGCGATACTGTTTAGTGTAAATTGAATTTAATATAAAAAATCACAAAAAAAATCATTGCTAAGAAAAATAAAGATAATATAAAAAATACATTAAAGACAAGTATAACAATGTTAAACAAGTGCAGCTAATTTAGCCAAGACCATATGTGTAAAATGAAACATGGACTTGGAATTTCTCAGTACAAAACCCAGCGATTTTGTTGCTGAGGTAATCATGTTGCCAATATATGCTGTAAACTTTAATTGATTATCGAGAATAACTCCCAGATCACGTATCGAACCAACGACACTCAACTTTTCAGAAGCCATAAAATATTGGCTCTGCACAAAATGTTTTTTTCACAATGGCACTTTTTGGCACAAAGTTAGATACAATTTTCCTTACACTACTGAATTAGATGATTAAGATCCAACGTCAGATTCATCTTCGATACCTTTAATTATCGTAAGATCGTCAGCAAACAGAAAACACTCAGAATGTTTGAATATTGCGGCGATATCATTAACAAAAATATTAAAAAACGTAGTTCCCAAAATGGAGCCTTGTGGAACACCAGAGTAAACAATAAAAGGTGTAGATTTATACCCATCAATGACTACCGTGGATAATCTATCTTCCAGGTAAGATGCGCACAAACCAAGCAACACATCACTCGGACCAAAATCCCTCGATTTGGCAATAAGCAATTTGTGACTTACCCTGTCAAAGGGCTTAGAGAAATCGGTGTATATAGCATCCACCTGCATCTTATTGTCGATGTTATTTAGTAATTTAGTTACATATTCGAATAAATTTATTGTTGTTGACCTGCCAGACCAGAAACCATGTTGGCGACAGCTAACGTTTATAGTTATTAATCTTTTAAATATAGTTTCATAAACCAAACTCTCAAAGACCTTCGACATGGTAGAAATAATCGAAATCGGTCTATAGTTTTCTATAGCATTAGGACTGTCGTTTTTAAAAATAGGGACGATTCGTGCCTCTTTCCATTTTTTTTTTTTTTTGGGGAAAATGCCCGTATTGAGCGAAGTGTTGAAGATAATAGATAGTGGAGATGCCAAGGAATTTACGCAGTAAAATAAAAATATTGGGGGTATATTATCGGGACCAGTACTCTTAGACTTATCAATTCTTTTTAAAAAAAAAACCACGTCACCACTAAATAGGTAAATATTACCAATATAGTTTTTGGGCTCGTAAGACTGATGACTGCGCAAGTTACCATCGCTGCTTTTAACAAACACAGATGAAAAGCGTGTTGCAAATAAATCACAGATACCCATCACAGATGCCCAGTTTTTACTTCGTGGTCATTTAGAATCATTTTGGCTGGATAGTTGGAGCCCTTGCGCCGCATATTTTTCATAGGAGCCCAAAACTATTTTAGATTTTCACCTACAGCCTTCTCAATCTCCGAAATTTACTGACTGTAGCACAGTTTTATAAGATTATCACAGTCTCGTCTCAATTGAGCAAACTCAATGGCATCCAGAGGATTATTAAACATTTTAAATCTTTTACGACATTTTAAATTTTGCTTAATTAGTTTGATTTACTATGGTCATTTTATTTTGTATCATAAAGTGTAAAATGAAACTTGATTTTTTTTCTTCAGAACAACGCATAGTTTGATTTGTCGGTTCCAACTCTGGACAATCATTAAAATAATCATGTATATTTTTAAAGTGCATACAGGGTCGTCTGTTCTTAAGATAAACAATTTAATGCTTGTGTTATAAGTAACAGCCAAATAATATAGTTAGGTGCAAAACTAAGTACCTTTTATTTTATTTTTTTGAATGGCAACCCATTGGCACTAAATATAGAATTAATTAATAAACAAAAAAAAAATGTTATGTTACTTTAAAACTACGATTATTAAACTTAACGTTAATTAAGAAAATCTGTCGCGATATCCAAAGCGATAGCTAGACTGTTTATATATATAACTAGCTGACCCGGCGAACTTCGTATCGCCTAACAGTGACTTTTAAGTATTATCACAAATCTTTTGTATGGGAGTATAGAAAAGTGTTGTTTTTAGACTTTTTCAGGAAATTTAATTTTTTTTTTTAATTTTTCTCTCCGTAAGAACCATCCACGTACTTCAAGGAATATTTAAAAAAAAGAATTAGCGAAATCGGTCCAACCGTTCTCGAGTTTTGCGCTTAGCAACACATTCAGGGACTCATTTTTATATTATAGATGTAATTCCTAATTTAACCATTTCGTTTGAAGCGTTATATGTAATATCACTTTTACACTCGGTAGGGCGGTGCGACAGTAACACAATAAGCACGTTAGCGTGCTTCGTGTTATGTGAAACGTTGGGTGGCGCTGCTGTGGGAGAAGCCCGAAGCTGGGCGGGCGCTTTGGGGGCGAAGGCGGGGGCGGTATTACGACGCGTTGTGGCAGCCTGTATAGCGCCCATACTACAGCGAAGATTGTTGACCCACCTGGCAGCCAGAGCTCATGAACTCCCTGACGCTACTGTCAGTATACAGTGGTCGCGTGCGGAAGTGCAATGCGAGTTACAGTTGGAGGAGAGGATATTAGAGATTACGTTGCAATTAGCGGATGAGCATCCACTGGTACCACCCACTGTTATAACACCTCCAAACTCGCCAGCGCCAGATACCCAGTGGATCGTGCTCTACCTCGCTTACCAGGTAAACTTATAAATAAATATACGCCCCACACTCAACGGCACCCCGTAGTATTACTCAGATCACAGCAAGCATCTTGGCTAATACAAATTTATGCCAAGCGTGGGAATCGAATCCGCACAACAGTAAAAGCCAATGCTGTGACTACAAATACGTTGTCAAATTTATCTTCCTACTAACTATATGCACTTCCATTACAAGACGTTTAGCTCACACTCACAGTGTAGATGTCGCTAGTGGCTATATTTTGAAAAAAAAACGTAATCTATACCAGGTACGAGAGTAGGATCCCTGATCCGGCTCGAAGGACAAAGTGCTTACTATCTGAATAAAATTTATTTAATTGATTTTGTTTTATTGACGACGCGTTGGCGCAGCGGTCACAGAACTGTCTGTTGCGCTGGCGGTCGCAAGTTTGATCCCCGCTCATGACAGACATTTGTATTGGCCATATACATAGATATTTGTCGTGGTTTGGGCGTTTTTATTCTTGTGTATTGTGTGTGTTTCCGTACCCCTGACACAGGAGAAAATCCTACTGGGGGCCATTGAGTGTGAAGCATTTATTGTTTGTATGTTTATTTTTAGCATTAGCGTTACAAAGCGTTATACAGTAAATTAAAGTTTTCATATCAAGATTTTTACGAAATATAAATGTATAAATATTCACTTGGTTGATATTAAATATAATTCCAGAACGGTACGCTGCTGAACGCTTTGAAGATGTGGATCAGTGCAGTGACGGCTCGCGTAGAGAGCTCCCCGCAGTGCTACATCTGCTACTGCCGCCTGCACCCCTCCACCGGCCGCCTGCCCTCCGTGCCCTGCCACCAGTGCCGCAATAAGTTCCACTCGCCCTGCCTGGTGAGGCTCTCTCTCTCTCCCCTCTCTCTCTCTCCCCTCTCTCTCTCTCTCTCCCCTCTCTCTCTCTCTCCCCTCTCTCTCTCTCTCTCTCCCCTCTCTCTCTCTCTCTCTCCCCTCTCTCTCTCTCCTCTCTCTCTCCTCTCTCTCTTCTCTCTCTCCTCTCTCTCTCTCACCCTTCTCTCTTCCCTTTCTCTCCTCTCTCTCTCTGTCTCTCTCCTCTCTCTCTCCTTCGTTCTTACAAACAGATTAAATTATGTTCATATTATGATAATAATTATTTATTTTCAGCGTAAATGGTTCTCTACAAGCAGTAAGTCAAACTGCCCACTTTGCCGGACAAAGTTCTGATACCCCCGGTCCAACTCTGACTCAAAGGATATAAGTACAAAATGCGATGTGATGAAATGCACAAAATATTCACAGTACTACTACTTGATTACTAAAAATCTTAATTTAAATGAGTATTTAGTTAAAATTGTCAATAAACCTTTTATTAACACGTAATCTTTATTTATTATGGAGGGTAGATGCAAGCGAGAGGTATCAAATTAAACAGACTTATCAATGTTACATGAAAAAAAAAGTCAATCAAATGAAACTACTTCTTTATTTTTTTTATTTTTTTATTATTTTTTTTTTTTTTTTTTCAAAGAAACAAACAGTATATAGGTAGCACCTAAATAACTTTTATTTCTTAATACTTTATTGCACATTTCGAGTTTTATTATTCATAAAGTATACTAACTTAAATAAAGGCCAAGGTCCTTATTGTGTAGTATATTTTTTTTCTAATAAATTATAAATAAATAAATATCTTATAACATAGACACATGGTCTGGTCCATGGTTCCTAAAGTAAGCAACTTAATGCATGTGTTACAGGTAACAGTCCCCTGTTATAACATTTTTTTTTTTTCGATAATTATAACAGTCGCCTGTTATAACATTATTTTTTTGATAAATAAATATACATAGAAATAATAAATATATAAATAGAAATATTACACGCAGACTCAGGCGGGAATCGAACCCGCAACTCGCGGAACAGAAAGCAGGGCCACTACAAACTGCGCCAACGAGCTTGTCAATATGTGGTTTAATTTCATGCCTCTCTCTTGTATTTACTTGTTATTAAATAAATTTTCAAGTGCTATGCGGAAATCAAGCTACCTCCCATGTAACTAATGTTCATAAATTAATTAGGTGTATGTTAATGTATTCATAAGATTTTTGTTATAAAAAAAATATCAGTAGTGACAGTCACAGTCGCTGGTTGTTGCGCTAGCGGTCGCAGGTTCGATCTCCGCACATGACAATCATTTGTATTGGCCATACAGATGTTTGTCGTGGTCTGAGCGTTTGTGCTTGTGTATTGTGTGTGTTTCCGGACGCCCGACACAGGGGAAAAACCTACTGGGGGCCGTTGAAAGTGAAACGTTTGTTTATTATTTGTTTAATATTTAATAGCGGTACTAATTACGTTTAGTTCAGCTATACATTAGGTTTCTACATAATTATTTCAAGATGTAATTTTTAAAGTGTACTGCGTTTTAATATAGTTTCAGTTATCGCTATACTACAACCGCTGTGGTGTAGTGGAGCGAATAGTTTAACTGATAAGATTAATTTGTCTCTCAATATACTATTTATTATAAAATTACTTTTTTTAATGTCTATGTAATTTTACATAATATTGTAAATAATTATTCGACATTTGTTAGACATCATCAAATCAATTCATCAAGCACTACAACTCTCCCATCTCTTTTCGTTTATAATGTTAATATCAATTTTTAAATTTAAAATTGTATATTTTTTCATGAAAGTTTTTGGTTCTGTTTAGTTTTTTCATTGATTTTTAGTAGGACGTTTTTTAATTTGTAAAGATAAGGAAATAATATGCAGAAAAATAATTCAATGTATGTTGTATATTGTTGTTTTATATAGTTTTATGTATTCGTTTGTTATTTAAATGATATTCGAATTATGAAATAAACTAAAACAACTTATAAATAAAATAAATAAATAAAAATATTTTGCTTTTACTTTACCTTTTTATTAACTTAATTATAAAAAACTCATAAACATAATGCAAGTAACGTAATATAGCGATTTGTTGCTGAATTATGATAACGTCGTGTTCTGCCAAAAGTATATTTACTGAGTTTTGAGAAACTTAAGTCTTCGATTCAACGTAGATAAGGTGTAATCACAATATGAGACACCCCTAGGATGAAAGATGGTTTGGAGCCCCATATTTTCATAGCTGAGTCTCGGTAACCTACTTTATACTTTTGTAGCCATCTTCTTTATTTTTGTACTGTGTACCTTTACTTATTCAAGAAAAAAAAAACGAGAGTGCTGTAGACCACATGACAGAACTAAAACTTTAGCATTATGCCTGCACAATAGGCTTGCATTGTGTATTAGATATAAGAAGTGTAACTGGCTATGAGAGAAAAACAGAAAGAGAATGTGTGCTCGCAACTCTCTGTCTTGCTCCGATCGCCTCGCTCGGTCACACCTTTCGTAACGCTATCATGCATTTATCAGCTTACGCACCAAGTCAAGGACAACAGTTCAAGGTTCAACAAGGACACGTCAGTTCGTATGTGGCGTGATAGATGTCGCTACAAACTAAACTGGAATCATGCATAACAAATAATTTTATTTTTACTCTATCAGATAAATTGCGGCGTATCTAAATTAAAAATATATTTATAAACATAAAATAGACCAACACTTTTTTTAATAAAAGTGAAAAATAGAGGCGGTTAAAGCTATATTAAATCAAAATCAGTTGTGACGACGCTGTTACTTTAATACAATAGAGAAAAGCCCGAGTATGATGACTTCACAATCTGAAAACATATAGAAATATTTCAAATTAATATAATTTAAATATACAGAACACAATTTGATATTAACAATAAAATTATTCGAAGTCATCTCTATTGAATATATTTTCAATTTCAGCGGTTGTGATCGACTGTATTGTAGGCTTATAGTGGAACGCACCATTAGAGATGGATGAGAATACTTGCTAGATTTAATCTGTAATTCTGTGATATCAATTCATCGATGTTTTCCATACATGGACTGTTTTTCTATAAATTAGATATAAAAAACAGACATCTATCAAAAAAAGTTTTATTAACGTTTACATTTTAAAATCTCACAAAAATTTAGAAGAAAAACAATTCGATGAAATCGTGAGATCTTATATCCCAACACTTTTTAACAATACTTTGTAAAAACAAAAGTTTGCCCTTCAATCTATTTCTTTATTGAGTCTTGTGAAAACAGTCTTTCAGATGGTACCTATGTGCCTACCATTGTTGGATATTTAAAGGCGATTTTATGTAATATTGGAAACTGTTATTTGTAATCTTTCCTCCAGTGGATTATCGTTAAGAGCCATTACACAAAAATCGGTAACAATCCGCGAAATTCCAATATTTTGACGTCGTTGATCTCAGTATTAGATGCAATAATATAATTTATATTTTTAAAATATAATAGAGCAACCTTTGTTGTAGTAGATAGTAGATCAGAATTATGATTTATCTTGTGTGTACAAAATTATTAATCTTTTCATCAACCGCCTTCCTGGGTAAACGGTCGAAATGTATACTTTTAAATCCTATTTTTCAATAACCTCTACCATAAAACTGTATAAAAAATATGGTAATATGTGGAATATGTTTTTGTTGATACATAATACAATATTTTTAATTTGTATCTCCGTTAATCCTTAATAAAATTTTCAATTTACAAATATTTTCTCTATTTCAAAGTAGGTATTAAAGGGGTTTACAAAATATATAGCAAAACAACGTTTGCGGGTCAGCTAGTATATAATATAAATGAATTTTTGTCTGTATGTACTTTAAATAATCATAAACTATGCATTTGATTGTGTCACGACGTTGTGTGTGAGCCCACAAAGGTTCCTGAGTTGGTACGACCAAAAAAATAATAAAAAAAGCGTAGCAACGCACTCAAGGTACAGCTAGTAAAAAATAAAAACCGGCCTGGGTGGCAAAATCCTACGCTACATAATTGCATACAAATAGTGCAAAAAAGAAAAGACAGCCATGAACACAAAAATCCAAGTAAAATGAAAAAAAGTTGAAATATTATCTTTTTTACTCACAGATAAATAAGATTGATACGAAATTTCAACAATTCCAAAGCTTCGCAAGACAGTAAATTTCTGCAATGGAAATAAATCTAATACATCGTAAATTATTATGAAATCACTACTTCTATATCTGCAAAATTTGTTTTAAATTTAGTCATAATTTGGTGAAATCCGCCAACCCGCACTGGAGCAGCGTGGTGCATTAAGCTCTGATCCTTCTCCTACATGGGGAAAGAGGCCTATGCCCAGTAGTGGAATATTATAAGGCTGAAGCGTAAATCGAAATCGACTGTTACCTGTCCTTGCATCATAGCGACGACAAGCAACCTTCTAACTTTTGCGGATGTTGCACCACGACAGTTATGCCAACCGGATGAGTACATGGCAGTTGGAACGAGAGCAGCCTGTAAAAAGTAATAATAAGAATGGACAATATTCTAGTCAAATTAATTAAAATATCTATTTATGTTACTTGGGACATAATTGTGTTTGCTCGCAAACGAAAAAAAACTGACTTTAGTTACAACGTGGGTAGACGAAAAAATAGTCAAGTAAATACGCGTTATCAAATATTAGTCTAAAAGTTATAATCAAATCTCGATGAAATTTAAATGTGACCACATAATAAACACCAGCTTTCGATTAAATTAAAAATCAACAAAATCAGTATACCGATCAGTAAAAAGTTATGCGGTATAATAAATACAACGTAGGTCGAAGAAAAAATACTCAAGTAAAAACGCATTATTAGATATAACTCGAAAAGTAGTTGTGTGATCTTAAATAAATTTAAATTAAAAAATAAATATTTTAATATTTATAATATTAATTATTTTAAAATAATTTTGATTAAAAAAACAATACAGTCGAATTGAGAACATCCTCCTTTTTTTGGAAGTCGGCTACAAATTCTGTTGATACTACTAAATACTACTTAATAATAATATGACACTCTTTTTAATTATTGTTGTGTTCCTGTGGTGATTAAAAGGTAGCCAGAGCTGCTGGGGAGGGTCCACAATGTGCTTGTAATGCTCCTAGTGTTGCAAGGGTCCCATAGATAAGCTATGGTATCCGCTTACCATCAAGCAGACCGTGACTTCGCCTGCGTGGAAATAAAAAAAATTGTTCAGTTCGCAGAGCTACAAAATAAATAAATTTTTAAAATAAAAGTACTAATTTACTTCTTATTGCATCGGCTATCTGCCAGTGAAAGTCCTGTCAAAATCGGTTCAGTGGTTTCAGAGATTAGCCGGAACAAACAGACAGACAGACAAAAATTGTAAAAAATGTTATTTTGGTATATGTACCGTGTATATTCATTTAGTAAAAAGCGGTTATTTTAAAATTACAAACAGACACTCCAATTTTATTTATTTGTATAGATAATGCAGTATAATTGTGTGTGCTTGCAAACGAAACAAAAAAAAAACAAACATTTACCGACATGTAATACAGCGTATGTAGACGAAAAACGGTCGACTAAATACGCTACTCAAAAAAAAAACAGATCTCGATCAAATTTAAATTAACGTAACGAAGAAGAAAGAATTTTAATGTAACGAAGGTCGATAAAAAAATAGTGAAGTAAATAAGAATTATTAGATATAACACGAAAACTATTTTAGTCAGATCTCAATTTTTTAATTGGACCACATGATACGAACCACATTTCGAAATGAACCAAACGAACCAAATCGGTTCACCCAGTCAAAAGTTCTGAGGTAAACAATCATTTAAAAAAAACAATCAAATTGAGAAGCTCCATCTTTTTTGGAACGCGATTAAAAAAACACAAAACAGGTAACTAGATGTCGAGTGTATGTTAGGCTATAATGTAATTAGGTTTATATAATAATATTTCCATATTTACTTCAACAGTTATGTCTCCAGCATTCAGCATGATCATGGCGGTAGCGATCAAAACAGCCAGCATGGTAGCAGCTATTGTTAAGGCATTACTTAGCGTTCGTTCTGAACCCTGGAAAACAATATCACAAAGGATTGAACTCAAAAACTTTATTTTGGATGTAATTAAATTTATTACATAACTGACTTATGTTGACTTACCACCATTTGTAACATGAGCAGACACAGCGCGGAAACCGTTATAGTTATTTGACCGCTATAAACTACATTGCAAACAACTTGAAATTGTCTTGTACACCTAAATATTACCAAAAATACTCGTTAACAAATAAAATAGCTACTAAATAAAAGGATTTAAGTGATTAATGCTTTATATGATCAAAACAATCCAAACTTACCACATCGTATTAGAATGTAGTTGAATACCAACTTTTAATGCATCTACGTATTTAGTCTCAACTTCGTCGTGTTTCCTTTGAACGTCAGTTTCAAATAAGTCATTAAGGCTGTAGAAATATTGTTGTAAATTTTTATACTGGTGACTTATAGCTATTGACGTAATGATAATTAATGTCGAGGCAGCTGACACCCGTGCCATGAGAGCCCACCAGACTAAGTAATTTAATACACGTACAAGATTAGCTATAAAGCTGTTGTCTTCAACGTCGGGCCATGCTGTGATAACCGTCGTGAACGATCCATCTGACAAATATATTATCAAATATAAAAACAAAAAGCATAAAAAATAAAGGATAGTAACTACAAAACATTTTACAGAGACAGCGTCTGAAGGCGAAAAAAATGACCTAAAAATTAATGCGTCAAAAAATTTGATAAAAAAATCAAATTGGTAGCAAAAAAAATCCCAAAAGGATTAACAACCAGACCGGAAATAAATATTTGTATAAACACAAATATCTACTCCGAGTTTGAATCGAATCCGCGACGTCTGTTTTTGAGGCGACTGCACACACTACGAGTGTGTTAGAATAGTTTTCTTATATTAAAAAAGCAAATTATTCTGTATAAAAAATATAAACAAATAATTAAATATAAAAGATCGTACTCTGTGGCTACAATAGTAAAGAATATAGCCACCCCCTCTCTTTCCGTGGGTGTCGTAAGAGGCGACTAAGGGATAACACAGTTCCACTACCACCTTGGAACTTACAAAGCCGACCAATGGTGGGATACAACTGCTGGCTTTGAAATACACAGGCCGAAGACGGGCAGCAGCGTTTTCGGTGCGACAAAGCCAGCCCTGCGGTCACCAACCCGCCTGCCCAGCGTGATGACTATGGGTAAAACACACGAGCTCACGCCATTTTTGTCGTGAACTTATGGAGGCCTATGTCCAGCAGTGGACTGTGATCGGCTGAAATGATGATGATGATGATGATGATGAAAAGATCGTAATAATTTTGTTTATTTTTTAATAACATTCTCATAGCCTCATAACCAGAATGAGAATTCGGTCTGCATTTGTCCATGTTTTTATGAGATTTTTTCCACAATATTAGTTATTTTCTTGCTAATTACTATAATTAAGTATTTAGTGCATCGATTAGTAATAACGATTTAGTGTAATTTGATTTTGAAAAATAAAACAAATCATTTTTTTTTAATCCTGAAAGTAGTAACTAATTAGGTACCTAATAACAACACACTTAAAAATTAGTCCGTAATAGAATACTATATACGATTTATTTTTGTGTTGTGTTACCCACACATTAGGGAATTCTAAAAAATCGGGGATCGAATCTGCATCTCCGGCTGACCGTGTCGGTGCTTTAGCCAATTAAACTATGGAACGATGTACCCGTTAGATCGAAATTTTTGTTATGATGAATTTATATTCGGTTCTAAGCCACCACGGAGCCGTCTATAATGAGTTCTTTATACGAGTAGAACTCGTAACTATTCAAAGTTCCATATTACAATGAAAATAAAAAAATTTATATGATATTAAAAATTGAATAGTATTACAATTTGACAATAACCTGATCGCATTAGTTGCATTAATCCGTCAAATCCGTAAGATATCAGCGAAAAACTCATGCAAAATACATAGGCGATAGAGTAGAAAGTAGCGCTTCTGATCATTCTCCTTTCTGTTTGAGGATGGTTGTAGACCTCTTTTAATGTTACAAATAGCATTATAAGTAGCTCTTTGACTTTTTTCTTGTAATATTTCAACCCTATATAATAGCTGAAGATGATAGGGTGTGAAAAAGTAAAAATAATTAAATCGTTCGACTGCTTTTCCGTTAAATATGACTGTGTGTAAAGCGCTCCAAATTCCAAAAAAATTAAAATTAAAATACACGCAGTTATCGTTTTATTATAATAATAATTGCAAATTTTATTTTTGTATCCATCATCTATCCACAAGTTTGTCAGTCCCACAATAGACCAAAATTTATTTATTTTAGAACAAAATGTCAATGAATTGTTTTGTATATTAGTAGATTTTAACGGAGACATTTTTAACGGTAATAGGTAAAAAGTTAATTAAGTAACGAGACTGCAAAGTCAAGTCATTTTATACATACTGTAATTATGTAGAGCAGGATCAGACTTTGTTTCGATCATAATGTTGAATATTTAAGTTAAAAGTTCGCCGAAGCCTTAATGGGTTTTAGTGTAATAGTGTTGGACTAGACTAGATAGGGTAAACTGGGGACGGTTGAAATATTGGGTATAATCTGATTTTCGAAGATTCTATTATGTTTCGTTAACAAAAAGTACCTAGGAAAGTCTTTTTGTTTGAAGAATTTGTAGACGTGATTACTGTCACAGTTAAAGAATTAGTAGACGTGATTACTGTCACAGTTAAAGAATTAGTAGACGTGATTACTGTCACAGTTATTATTGCTGATTTTTACGTAAAATAGATGATGGGTACGGTTGAAATATTTATTTTGGGGACGGTTGTAACAACGTATTTAGGGGTTGCCTATTAATCATGTGAGGCTGAAGGTACCTAAGGTGGGTAAAACGCCACAAAATATCACAAGGAGGGAGGGGAGTTACATCGAAGTATCACGTGTATTTATATATAGTTGAACGCGCGAATTTTGAAACAAAAAAAAAGAACCAACAACCTTGAGGGCTGTCTAGAAATTTGTATCACAGTGCTTAATTTTTAAAAAAATAATCATATTACACATTTACATACAGAACGACCTGAAATTCGGGAACTGAAATGAACTGGACTGTTCTTACTGCAGCACAAGTTACAAAAAAAGTAGGTATTGTTATAAAGTTCAGTAAAGAGTTTAAATGACCTATGAGTAAAGCATGTTATAATAATTATCATCCAATCTTACAAAAACTACAATCACGTAGTAAATAGAAAAATGCTCTTTCACTGAAATTACTGCTTTATCGTACATATTACCCGAACCACATTTACCTATCTATATTATAATTGTGTTTGCTCGCAAACAAAACAAGTCCGACTTAAATTTTCATCGACAAGTAATACAACGTAGGTAAACTAAAAAGTAAGTAGTCAAATAAATACGCGTTATCAAATATTACTCAAAAAGTAGTCATCAGATCTCGTTCAAATTTAAGTTTTTTATTTTGTTATTTAATTTGCGACCACAAGACAACCATCAGTTTTCAATAAAAAAAAAATATATATAAATAATAATTACAAAAAAAAAAGAATGCATCGTTATTTTTTTTTTTCGATCCCTAGCCTGGGTAAAAAGAAGGGATCGGATTTTCGTTGTGTGTGTACGTCTATATTATTTATTTATATAAAGTTACTTTATTAGTGTCACTATTAATATCGCTTTACAACTCTGCTTAAAATATTTAAGTCCAATATTTTATATTTAAGCACTAATTCTCTTTTCATTATTTATGTTACTAAAATTATTTTAAAATTCAACTCTGTCGCACTTAATTTATATTATACAAAAACCCGCCTTAGCAAAAGTACAAGGTTTTCTAAAGTAGTAATTATTTCATTCACATTGCAATATAAAAACTGTCCAATCAATTATTTAGAACAGAATAGTGTAGGGCTTTTATTAGAATTATGTATTATACCTACTTTTAATAATATTGGTAATATTTTTTTTTTATTTAACTGAGGTAGACAGCAGGAAATATTCTGCTCACAATCAGTAAGCCGACTTAGAAAGTAGATAACTAGACTTTACAGAAGATCGCAGCTACATAATAATGCTTTTAAGCAGTTTTGTGTTTCTGTGGTCAGGTGACCAGAGCTCCTGAACGACTGATATTGCCTTTAAATAAAAACACGTATTTTTTTATTTTATTATTTTATTTACATCTGACAACAAGATTTCATACAATATTTTAGCAAATTCAAATGTCATGAAAACGAATCAGCAATTATAATAATTAATAGTAAATCATGTGCTTGCATTTGTTACAACATTATTTAATAATTTGATAGGTTAAACGAGCTTATATACATATATTTCAGAAAGATAAAACAAAAAAGTGTATGTGTCAGCGCCAACACGCGAATTGAGTTTGACCATTTATTGCATATAAATCAAAGTAGAATTAATTGAAATAAAAAAATCAAAACATGAAATCAAATCAAAACATGAACTTGGTATTTGTATCGGCACAGCAATAACGCCTCACACTCAGTGTCGCTACTGTTTCGTTGTATCTGCCAATTTCATTTTCCGAATAAGAAAATACCACGCGTCTTATATCGCTACTTAAGGAGTAATGCTTTCAATAAATTCCAGTAATATGTATTCAATTACTTATTATATCTTATATTTATTTAATAATTGTTGCTAACAGAGCATCAGGGTTGGATTCAGCCCTCAAACATGGGAATATCCGCTCGAAAATCTTGAACACGCATCTTAGTTATGGAAATAATCATTGGAGGAAGTAAGACTCGATTTAGAGTTGTGAGCAGACCCGGCCCATAGGAGAAAATGAATGAAATTCATATGAAAATTTTGCCTGACCTTTTTTTGTTTTAGGTCATCCGTTCCATAATTTCATAAAATTCCCGTAATAATTGTTATTTAGGTCAGCTATTCCATAATTCCATGAAATTACCTATCGACTGAAAGGAAAATAATGAGTAAATGTTTCGGCTGAAGCCTTTCGCCCTTGCAGAGCATACGATTGTTTCATTAGTTACTAATTGCTGCTCTTATTAGTAAGGAACGCAGCATAGATACAAAGACTAACAAAAACTTGAAAATGGAAAACATTAAAACAATAATGACAATTCAAATAACCAAGTATAAAGTAAAATAACTTAAAAATTATAAAACAAGTAAACAAATTAAATCAATACCATTCCACCAATTCTTGACAAACTAAAGTAACAAAAATTAGTGCATTAGAAAAATTATTATTATTTGTGTCATAATTTATTTAACAATGATGTTAATTTCCTTCCACTTGCCTTAGTTTTATATTTAATATAATAATGAGAAAGCCGAATAAGACGACTTCACAATCTGAAAACAATAACGGTAATAATCATTATTTAAATGGACATTAATTTTAGAAGTACTTAAAGCATACCTATTTATATTTGCGTTAACTTTTCGTATCATTTATAAGTTTGCCGAAGCGTCTTATTTATTTTATATTTTACCTATTAGTACAAAAATTATCATGTAGGTACATGGAAATGAAATTTTTGACTTTATTGAAAATTAAAATGGTTTAAATAAATTTAATTAATTAGGAACTGGTTATATGACTTGGTTACTGGTTTATTATTTAATTCAAAAACATCTAGCAGTGTAATTTTTTTTAAAGTTTTAACGCCTCTTCTTATTGCCTCCAATGATGACAAGAGGGTTGGTGCATTTTTTCCAGAGAATTGGCATAGCGATTCGACGGGGAAATGCTGCCAGTATTCTTGGCATAATTCCACGCGGGCTTGATCATTAGCCATTTGTAATTTAGTTCTAAGATTCTGAATTGTGTGAAAAAAAAAATATTGTAAAATTTCTAAATAAATTTGTTATTATTCCTGTAAAATATGTTACTTACCGATATATAAGATTTATATGAAATAGCAATAATTCCAAAACCTTGTAAGGTAACTGGCTTCTAAAACAAAAATAACTCTTTGACACATAAAGTGTATTTCTATACTTTTATCTAATATGACTAGAGGTTATAAAAAAGTCCTTCTCCTACATGGAGAAAAAGGCCTATGCCCAGCTGTGGGATGCTGCAGGCTAAACCGTCGTCGTTATAAGAAATTGAAAATGGAATCTTTATCTATCTTAATACCCTTTATAGCAGGAAAGATATGACTTTTTGCGCATTTGTAGCGGAAAATCACTCACTCTAACAACGTACTGAATAACTACAGATTTTTTTTTTTAAATTTAGTTCCAGTAGAACGTTACTTTATCTAGTGATAAACGCTATTCTTAAACGGAAACAGAACAGCCAAAATCGTGAAATTATGCGGGCGAAGCCAAGGATGAAAAGCTAGTAAATAAATAAATAAACACAAGGATGCGGAAGCAACTTGGTTTTGAACGCCAAAAACCAAGTGCGTTGTGTATTCGTTACCATGTATATGTTAAGCATCCAAATTATAATTTTATAATAAATAACGAGAGACTTATTGTCAATGATACTACAGTTTTCTTAGGGATACATTTGGACTCAAAACTTCAGTGGAATTCCCATTTGTCATCCTTGAATGGTAGAATCTGTTCCGCAGCATTCGAATTTAGAAAAATACGACAGCTGACCGACGTTGCAACTGCACGCTTAATATATTTTAGCTATTTCCATAGTAGTAAGAGGAGACTAAGGTATAGCATAGTTCCACTAATATCCATACTAATATCCAATATAACCATCTAACTGCTGGCTTTGAAATACACAGGCCGAAGACGGGAGCAGCGTCTTAGGTGCGACAAAGCCAGCCCTGCGGTCACCAGCCCGCCTCCCCAGCGAGGTGACTATGGGCAAAACACATGAGTTCGCGCCATATTTGGCGCGAACTTGTGGAGGCCTATGTCCAGCAGTGGACTGCAATAGGTTGAAATGATGATGATGATTATGATGATTTCCATAGTGTTATGTCTTACGGTCTGTTACTGTGGGGTAATGCTGCAGATATTGAGACTATATTTATCTTGCAAAAAAGGGCTATTCGCGGCATTTACGATCTTGGAGCTCGAGTCTCGCTACGGGATGTTTTCCAAAAGGTAGACATATTAACAATTGCGTCGCAGTATATTTATAACAATATTATGTATACCAGAATATTCATTGTTTTGTAATAAATAATAATAACCGCAATGTAAACACGAGAAGGAATAACAAAATTGTAACTCCAAGTTTTCGACTGCGCAAAGTAAACGTTTCCTTTCTGGGTTATGGTATTCGCATATATAATAAAATCCCACAAACAATTTTGGAATTGCCTAAAAATTTAAAGTTTCTATTAAAAAAATAGATAAAGCTTATTACTCGGTGCAGGATTACATAGTTGATAAGGATGTGTGGACTTAGTGACGCTGTATTTTATGCAACATGTTACTAATTTTGTACTAAAACACAGTTTATATATTATTTTTCAAAAGAGTAACTGCGGAGTTTCTTGCAGATTCTTCTCTGCGGAATCTACATTCCGAATCGTTGTTAGCTTTACTTCTACAAATATAATAATTTGTTTTTACGGCCATTCTCCGATTAGCAAATTTTTCGTGTCCGGGCTTGTTTAAACCGTAATATCATCCTATTCAATCATGCACTTTTTTATATATTAAAGATAGCATCCGTACCTAGCTGTAAAAAAAATATTGGCTTCTGTTTTAAGTAATTAAGACTAAATTAATTTAACTTATGATCAAAAAACCTCTGTTCTCTAATTACCGTGGCGTGTCCGCACACCAACTTAATCTTAAAACTTGCTTGTAATTTTTATAGCGTATAGATTTACTTTGATCCATTAAACGTTTTAAACGATATTAAGCAGCGTCTATCGCATAACAAAATATCAACTCAATAGAACCAGTCTACAAATAATTATTATGAAGTAATCGTATGTCCAATGGAAACTTCTAATTACCGTAACATCTGCTGTTCTCGAGTGCACATCCCTAAATAAAAGTATTTGGCACATCACTACCGTACGCATCGCGTCTCCTCAGTATGTACCGAGGTCCATCAGCAGTTGTATGACTCTCATGTTAGTGTACCGCCAATGAAGCACGTAAGTATATAATTACCGTAGCCTTGGTTAAAAACTTTTCTAATTACCGTTGTTCTTATTTTAATACTAGATTTTTAAGATAGACCCAAGTTGATCATGTAAATGAAGACAGTACTTTGGCCTCCGTACGTTATAATAAGCTAGAATTTGTATACTGTGTCGGTTTTAAACATTTTTATGAAAATTTATCGTTTTCTAATTACCGTATACTAATTACCATATGTTTATAATTACCGTTGTATGAAAAAGTAATACTTGTTTACCGCGGTTTTCGTAGATTATTATTATTATTGTCCGTAAATATGTTATATGCTGACCATTCATCAAATTATTTAATTTATAAGATAAACCTAAAAAGACCAAAGAGGAAGTTAAAGAAAATAGAAGACTTGCCGCGCGACAATGCCGAGAACGAATTAAAAATGCCCCTTTTTGTATTAGCAATCAAAAAAAATAAAGGAGAAAGAAGGGTACAATAAAAAAAAATACTGCCTATCTGCGAAATGTCACCAAAAGCCGGAAAAAAACTCAAAAAAGAAGTAGAGAAAATTTCAGAGCTTACTATAAAAGACAAAAGGAAAAGGGAAAATTGAAAACAATCGAGGAAGAAGTGACCTTAGATATAGAGGTGCTTGATAACAATATAACAGATCCTCTTGAAACTTTGTCACACCACATCTCAATGATTTATCATACTCGCTGAACTAAAAAGTACACTAAAAGAGTACAAAATTGTCCCGAAAATCCCAAATCAAAAAAAGAAGATAATCAGCAAGACCAAATTTTTCTGCAGTCGACTTCTTTTGAAAAAGAATTAGTTCCCTTGAAAAAGGCACCAAATTTTAAACCTTCTTTAACCACATCAACGCCGCGTCCATCTAGTGCTCTGTCATCATCTTCTACTGAAAGTATGTTATTTTATTATTAATCAATAATGAGCATTTGACCGAAAATAAAGATACAAGTGTGAATATTACGGAACGAGCGTCTTCCTTGTGTTCAACACCAACTTCACCAACTTCACCATCTTCAAAGATAACTGTCGAGAAACCGATACGTAAAAAAATCTCACTCTTATTGTTATTTAGAAGGCATGTATAGAAAACACATAAAGAAATGTCATATTTGAGACCAAACAGTAGAGCTAAGAAGAGCAAAAGAAAAGTACAGGAAGCAAGCATTAAGACTGAAATATAAAACACGCCACATCCAAAACCAAAACAAAGTCATGATAAAGAAATAGAACCAAAGTCTTTACATAGTAATAATATAGGGACTACTGTAGAGAAAACCAAACAAGACGTCCAAATTTTTGTTGAGCAAGATGAGATCAGTCGCATTTGTCCTGGCAAGAGAGAATATATTTCAAGAAAAACGTGGCGTGAACTCATGTGTCTTGTCTTGTCTTGCCCATAGTCACCACGCTGGGCAGGTGGGTTGGAGACCGCAGGGCTGGCTTTGTTGCACCTAAGACGCTGCTGCCCGTCTTCGGCCTGTATATTTCAAAACCAGTAGTTGGATGATTATCCCACCATCGGTCGGCACTTTCAAGTTCCAGGGTGGTAGTGGAACTGTGTAATCCCTTAGTCGCCTCTTACGATACTCACGGGAAGAGAGGGAGTGGCTATATTCTTACTGCCGTAACCACACAGCATATTCTAATATTATTTCTAATTACCGTTACATTAAATATAAAAATTTTCTAATTACCATACCCATAAATTTTTTAAGTCTCATTATCTAGAAAACCACAATTAAATGTTACATGCCAAAATAATTATTGAATTTGTATTTTTGATTTGTTTCATATTTTAATGTGTTTAAGTCAAATCAGTGAAAAATAAAAAACGTCACGGTAATTAGGCAAAGAACGCCGAATTGGAGAATGACCGTTTAAAGTTTTAATTTGTAAAATGACGATTCGAAAGTGCTCTTAGAGCCTATTTGAATAAAACTGTTTTTGATTTTGATTTTGATTGATTCACACTACACAAAAATAAATGCCAAGATAATTACCAACATCCGTGTGGCTCACACAAGAGTTTATCGTGTACGGGTATGGGTCTCTCGACCGCTAGCGCAAGCAATAAAATTTTGTAATCACTTCACCAACACGGCTTCAATATATAAGTGAGAGTTTCTAGTATATTCGTTTCTAGTATAAATAAATGACAATACGTTATCCCTTTCATCAAATTTTCAACTATGATAATAATAAGTACCTGATATACAGAAACAACAAAATTTTACCTGTGCTCGTATCATAGCTGTGATCAGAAGCCTCCTAACTCTTGCAGATGTTGCACCTCGACAGTGATGCCAACCGGATGAAAAAACTGCAGTTGGAACCAGAGCCGCCTACCATATAATTAAATTTTAGCAAAAATTAGCTCTCATAATAAATAAATTAAAGTACTTTGTTGGTTTTTGAAAGGCTGTTATGTGCCAAATAAGGTAAGGAGTAAACATCGCACTACGCCATATACCAGGAAAACGGTAACAGCAGACGTAAACAATTCTGAAAAGTATTGAAGTACAAGTATGTCCAGCAGTGGACTGCAATAAGCTGAAATGATGATGAATGATGATGATGATTGAAATGCAATGCAGGTGAACGCAGAGTTCAATAAAAAAGAAGATTCTAGTGGCGTAACCTTATAATATGAAACCTTAGAAGAGAAACCTGAACCCTTTTGAATAGAGAAGTAAATCAAGATAATTAAATATGGATCTTTTGGGACATTTTGGGAAAATCCTGTTAACTCCTTTTTATTTATACGCAACTACCCTCACACGGTCACAATTTTTTATGACTTTACCTCAAATGTGATATCCCCTGCATTCCACATAATAAAACCCGAACTCGTAAGGGTTGCCACACCGGTAGAAATTATAGTCACAGTGTTCACAAATGTACGTTCTGTGTTCTGTGGACAATTTTACTGGATTTAATATGTATATCTTACAGGATACATTTAATGTTTTGATTTATTTTATTATAAAACTTATAACCTACCACTACTTGTAACATGACAACGCATAAAACATAAACATTTACAATAATTTGACCACTGTACAGTACGCTGCAAATCTCTTGACACTGTCTCGTACACCTCAAATAACAAAATAATGAAAAAAAGTTGTAAATAATACGGGCTTATTTTAATTCTACTTATAATTCTATTTGCTTTACCACAATGTATCCGAATGTAACTTAAATCCAATTTTAAGCGCTTCTATATACTTAAGCTCTTTTTCCTCATGGTTAACCTCAGCATCGTCAGCTTGAAATATGTCGTCGAGACTATAGAAGTAGCTTTGTAAGTTTTTGTACTGGTGACTAAGAAGTGCTGTCAACACTATTGATAACGTGAGAATAGCTGTCACTCGTGTCATGAAAATCCACCAAGTCACGTAAATAATTATGCGAACGACACTTGCTAGCAGGCTAGTGTCTTCAACTTTAGGCCAACCTGTGATTATCGTCGTGAACGACCCGCCTGTCAAAATATATAATATTGAAGTTATAACATCGTAAAAAATCTTAGGAGCATGTATACGCGGTATTCAATAATAAAATAAAATTTGGGCATTTATTTTTAACATAATAACCTGAATATATAACTAGCATTAACCCTTCAAATCCATACAAAGCCAGCGTCCCACAAATGGCAAGCGAAAAAACAATGGAGTAAAAGGAACCCTTTCTGATCATTTGCGTTTCTACATCAAGATCGTTGTACACCTTTTTTAATGTTATACATAACATTATTAATAAGTTTTTGATTTTTGTTTTATGGTATGTTAAGTCCATATAATAAACCAGAAGAATTGGATTAGCGAAGTTGAGGATTAGACGGTTACTTTTTTGTTTTTCCGTTAAATGATGCTGAGTGAAAATTGAAGTTAATTGTACAAGAACGAATATGTAATAATATTTAGACATAAATCTATGAAAGTAAAGACATAATTTTGATTTGTTTTTTCTTTCCTCAACTACCCACAAATTGGGTAAACCAGCAAAGGACCAAAATTTATTTAATTTAGAAAAAAATACTGTTGTTCTGTTTGACACGTAATTTAGCTCCGATAACGACATTATTCGGGGAAACAATGATTTTCCGATTGCCAAGAAAAGTTTTTAATAGCTATTCGTCTTATATACTGGCTACATTGTAAGAACATACAGAAACGCACTCTAACATATTTCTTTAATTTTAGTTGTAAATGGCTCTACTTCTAACTAACTGGTGTAACTAAAAGATCAAATTATAGAAAAAACTTATTAGAAAGAAGCAAAAGAATAAAAAACCATCTTCAAATTATTTTTTTGAATTTTTTTGTCAGTTGAGTCTTGACAACCGCTTTACACAACCGCTTTGTAATAGGCATATAGTAAGGCATGGCGAATTCTAGCGCGACCCCATCTCGCCCCACCCAGGCGGATGACTGCTAACACGTGGTGGTTTTTAGTCAGTAGGAGTCTGACATAACTGACATAACCCTCTAGCGCCCCCGCGCTGGAGGTTATCCATGATGGATTTTCCCCACTTAAAAAAAAAAGGCGGCGCCTTAACACCGACAGTCGTGGGTTTGATTCCCGCTCGGAGTGGATATTTGTGCTTATACAAATATTTATTTCCGGTCTGGTTGTTAGTCCTTGTAGGTCTCTCCACCGTGCCTCGGAGAGTACGTTAAGCTGTTGTCCCGGTTGTTATCATGTATACCTGATAGCGATCGTTACTCATAGTAGGAAATATATATATACATATATATATATATTATGCCACTAGGTCGGCAAACAAGCGTACGGCTCACCTGATGGTAAGCGATTACCGTAGCTTATAGACGCCTGCAACACCAGAAGCATCGCAAGCGCGTTGCCGACCCAATCCCCAATCCCCCAAGGAGCTCTGGTCACCTTACTCACCAACAGAAACACAATACTGCTTGAAAACAGTATTATTTTGCTGTGATCTTCTGTAGGATATATTACCCATATATCCTACAGATATATTACCCAACCCGCATTGGAGCAGCGTGCTGGATGAAGCTCTGATCCAGGAGGCTCTGATAGGAGAACCTACATGAGAAAAGAGGCCTATGCCCTGCTGAAGCAGTTGAGTCTTTCATTTGCCCACTGTTTAAATGGTATAATGGTTTCATGGTATAATGGTGTAATGGTATGGTAATGGTTTAATGGTATTTTTTTTAGAAAAATCATTAAGTAGGTTACTAATAAGACATACGTACTATAAAGTTTATCTGCTACTCAAATATATTACCATCCTCCGTTTTTACTGTCGGGCCGTAAAAAACTAAAGCATAATTAATGTTCATATTCAACGTTCTCAAAGTATTAATACGTCTCTGTTACGATTTGACAATAATAAGAGTTAATTTTCAGAAATTATCATAAAATTACATACGTTAGGGAACAATTAATCAGTTAATTGCCTTGATTATGAAATAATTGGCGATGATTTGGCTTAAACATATAATATAGTGTCAAATTACATAACTATGGTTTCTCAAATTCTATTCTTGGTAGCTTAATATTAATCACTTAATTAAGGACTAGTAAAAATGTTTTAAAGTGACAACTTGAAATAAAAACATTTGAAGGTTATTTTTTGATAAAAAATATATTTCCAGACTATAAAATATTCAGTTTATTGAAGTAAAACTACGCACGCTTGACTTGGGGAATAGAAGCTGGTGAATGGGTGACGAGAGCGGTACGATAAGTGTGATCGGGCGAGGCGAACAGAAGTTGAGAGGGAGATTTAAGTTAGATGGAGCCAAAGAAGTTTTACTGCAGTCGCGTGGTCTAAAGCACACTCGTTTTTTGAAGAGAGTTACCCTAACAATTTTATTTTGAAAAAACTTATGAGTATAAATGTAAAAAACCTGACAAAATATATTATTCATATAGAAAAAGCAAGCGATCTAATAATATATATATATACTAGCTGTGCCCGCGGCTTCGCCCGCGTTGAAATCAGTGTGTCACAAAAATTTCCCGGCAAACTTTCAATGAAACTCTCATCAAAATCGGCTTAGCCACTCCGTTAACCTTCCTCTTGAAGCCCTCTCTCTAATGGTGAAACCACATGAAAACCCATTCAGTAGATTTTGAGGGAATCGATTACATACACTTTTGAGGACTTTGTTTTATTATACACTAACTGTTGTCCGCGACTACGTCCGCGTGGTTATAAAGATATACGTTTCTATTAAGATGTTTATCGCAAATTACTTTTTTGTTTCTGTCACTTGAAATGCTTATCAGACTGAGTAACTTTTTAATAGGCACAATTTAGTATAATTTAATAGTAGTTTTTATAAAACCTCTCTATACACCACATTTTTAGTTTTATTTTCCGGCTGCAGTATAAATAACCTATCAGGCGAACATATAGCTGCTGCATATGTTTCATACAAACTATCAACCCCAATTACCATCTTAGTGGTGGAATATCGCAAAATCCGCTCTTAGCGGACGTCTACTAACAATAATCTACCTCCTTGCCAAATTTCATCTTTGTCCATCCTTGATGGATCGACCATCCAGCGGTTTTTGAGTTCTCGTGATGAGTGAGTCAGTAACCTTTCTCTTGATATATATATATATATATATATATATATATATATATATTTGGACATCTCCTTACCAAGTTTGTAGCTGTTATAGTTTCGGAGATTTCGTGATGAGTGAGTCAACCTACCATCCCCCGTTTTAACCCCAAAAGGGAGTTGATTTCTAAATATACATTATTTGGACACCTTTTCACCATCTATAGAGCTTACATTTTAATTTCAAGTCTCTTACTTCAAAAACATAAGACTTTCATACAAAATTCCAACCCCCAAACCTACCTGCCAAATTCCAAGTTTGTGTTATAGTTTCGGAGATTTCGTGATGAGTGTCCTTTCACTTTTATATATATATATATATATATATATATATATAGTGTTCTGTTCTGTTCTTATTCTGTTCTGTTCTATTCTGTTCTGTTCTGTTCTTATACTGTTCTGTTCTATTCTGTTCTATTTTATTCTATTCTATTCTGTTCTATTCTCTATTCTATTCTCTATTCTATTAAGTTTTGTTCTATTCTGTTCTATTCTGTTTTATTCTGTTTTATTCTATTCTGTTCTATTCTATTCTGTTCTATTCTGTTCTGTTCTTATTCTGTTCTATTCTATTCTGTTCTTATTCTGTTCTATTCTATTCTGTTCTTAATCTGTTCTATTCTATTTTAGTCTATTCTATTCTGTTCTGTTCTGTTCTATTCTATTCTGTTCTCTATCCTGTTCAGTTTTGTTCTGTTCTGTTCTTTTCTATTCTGTACTATTCTGTTCTGTTCTGTTCTTATTCTGTTCTATTCTGTTCTGTTCTGTTCTATTCTGTTCTATTCTATTCTGTTCTTATACTGTTCTATTCTGTTCTGTTCTATTCTATTCTCTATTCTATTCTATATTCTATTAAGTTTTGTTCTATTCTGTTCTATTCTATTCTGTTCTATTCTTTTCTACTCTGTTCTATTCTGTTCTGTTCTTATTCTGTTCTATTCTGTTCTGTTCTATTCTGTTCTATTCTATTCCATTCTGTTCTGTTCTTATTCTGTTCTATTTTATTCTATTCTGTTCTGTTCTGTTCTTATTCTGTTCTGTTCTATTCTGTTCTGTTCTGTTCTTATTCTGTTCTGTTCTATTCTGTTCTATTTTATTCTATTCTATTCTGTTCTATTCTCTATTCTATTCTCTATTCTATTAAGTTTTGTTCTATTCTGTTCTATTCTGTTTTATTCTGTTTTATTCTATTCTTTTCTATTCTATTCTGTTCTATTCTGTTTTGTTCTATTCTTTTCTACTCTGTTCGGTTCTATTCTGTTCTGTTCCATTCTTTTCTATTCTGTTCTGTTCTGTTCTATTCTATTCTGTTCTGTTCTATTCTATTCTTTCCTTATTCTGTTCTATTCTATTCTATTCTGTTCCATTTTGTTCTGTTCTATTCTGTTCTATTCTGTTCTGTTCTGTTCTGTTCTTTTCTATTCTTTTCTATTCTTTTCTATTCTGTTCTGTTCTTATTCTGTTTTATTCTATTCTACTCTGGTCTATTTTATTCTATTCTGTTCTGTTCTGTTCTATTCTATTCTGTTCTATTCTTATCTGTTATGTTCTATTCTGTTCTGTTCTGTTCTATTCTATTCTGTTCTTATTCTGTTCTATTCTATTCTGTTCTGTTCTATTCTATTCTGTTCTCTATCCTGTTCAGTTTTGTTCTGTTCTGTTCTTTTCTATTCTGTACTATTCTGTTCTGTTCTGTTCTTATTCTGTTCTATTCTATTCTGTTCTATTCTGTTCTGTTCTTATTCTGTTCTATTCTATTCCATTCTGTTCTGTTATTATTCTGTTCTATTTTATTCTATTCTGTTCTGTTCTGTTCTTATTCTGTTCTATTCTGTTCTGTTCTATTCTGTTCTATTTTATTCTATTCTATTCTGTTCTATTCTCTATTCTATTCTCTATTCTATTAAGTTTTGTTCTATTCTGTTTTATTCTATTCTGTTCTATTCTATTCTGTTCTATTCTGTTTTGTTCTATTCTTTTCTACTCTGTTCGGTTCTATTCTGTTCTGTTCCATTCTTTTCTATTCTGTTCTGTTCTGTTCTATTCTATTCTGTTCTGTTCTATTCTATTCTTTCCTTATTCTGTTCTATTCTATTCTATTCTGTTCCATTTTGTTCTGTTCTATTCTGTTCTATTCTGTTCTGTTCTGTTCTATTCTGTTCTGTTCTTTTCTATTCTTTTCTATTCTGTTCTGTTCTATTCTGTTCTGTTCTTATTCTGTTTTATTCTATTCTACTCTGGTCTATTTTATTCTATTCTGTTCTGTTCTATTCTATTCTGTTCTATTCTTTTCTGTTATGTTCTATTCTGTTCTGTTCTGTTCTATTCTATTCTGTTCTTATTCTTTTCTATTCTATTCTGTTCTGTTCTATTCTATTCTGTTCTCTATCATGTTCAGTTTTGTTCTGTTCTGTTCTTTTCTATTCTGTACTATTCTGTTCTGTTCTGTTCTTATTCTGTTCTATTCTATTCCATTCTGTTCTGTTATTATTCTGTTCTATTTTATTCTATTCTGTTCTGTTCTGTTCTTATTCTGTTCTATTCTGTTCTGTTCTATTCTGTTCTATTTTATTCTATTCTATTCTGTTCTATTCTCTATTCTATTCTCTATTCTATTAAGTTTTGTTCTATTCTGTTCTATTCTGTTTTATTCTGTTTTATTCTATTCTGTTCTATTCTATTCTGTTCTATTCTGTTTTGTTCTATTCTTTTCTACTCTGTTCGGTTCTATTCTGTTCTGTTCCATTCTTTTCTATTCTGTTCTGTTCTGTTCTATTCTATTCTGTTCTGTTCTATTCTATTCTTTCCTTATTCTGTTCTATTCTATTCTATTCTGTTCCATTTTGTTCTGTTCTATTCTGTTCTATTCTTTTCTATTCTTTTCTATTCTGTTCTATTCTGTTCTGTTCTTATTCTGTTTTATTCTATTCTACTCTGGTCTATTTTATTCTATTCTGTTCTGTTCTGTTCTATTCTATTCTGTTCTATTCTTTTCTGTTATGTTCTATTCTGTTCTGTTCTGTTCTATTCTATTCTGTTCTTATTCTTTTCTATTCTATTCTGTTCTGTTCTATTCTATTCTGTTCTCTATCCTGTTCAGTTTTGTTCTGTTCTGTTCTTTTCTATTCTGTACTATTCTGTTCTGTTCTGTTCTTATTCTGTTCTATTCTATTCCATTCTGTTCTGTTATTATTCTGTTCTATTTTATTTTATTCTGTTCTGTTCTGTTCTTATTCTGTTCTATTCTGTTCTGTTCTATTCTGTTCTATTTTATTCTATTCTATTCTGTTCTATTCTCTATTCTATTCTCTATTCTATTAAGTTTTGTTCTATTCTGTTCTATTCTGTTTTATTCTGTTTTATTCTATTCTGTTCTATTCTATTCTGTTCTATTCTGTTTTGTTCTATTCTTTTCTACTCTGTTCGGTTCTATTCTGTTCTGTTCCATTCTTTTCTATTCTGTTCTGTTCTGTTCTATTCTATTCTGTTCTGTTCTATTCTATTCTTTCCTTATTCTGTTCTATTCTATTCTATTCTGTTCCATTTTGTTCTGTTCTATTCTGTTCTATTCTGTTCTGTTCTGTTCTGTTCTTTTCTATTCTTTTCTATTCTTTTCTATTCTGTTCTGTTCTTATTCTGTTTTATTCTATTCTACTCTGGTCTATTTTATTCTATTCTGTTCTGTTCTGTTCTATTCTATTCTGTTCTATTCTTTTCTGTTATGTTCTATTCTGTTCTGTTCTGTTCTATTCTATTCTGTTCTTATTCTGTTCTATTCTATTCTGTTCTGTTCTATTCTATTCTGTTCTCTATCCTGTTCAGTTTTGTTCTGTTCTGTTCTTTTCTATTCTGTACTATTCTGTTCTGTTCTGTTCTTATTCTGTTCTATTCTATTCTGTTCTATTCTGTTCTGTTCTTATTCTGTTCTATTCTATTCCATTCTGTTCTGTTATTATTCTGTTCTATTTTATTCTATTCTGTTCTGTTCTGTTCTTATTCTGTTCTATTCTGTTCTGTTCTATTCTGTTCTATTTTATTCTATTCTATTCTGTTCTATTCTCTATTCTATTCTCTATTCTATTAAGTTTTGTTCTATTCTGTTTTATTCTATTCTGTTCTATTCTATTCTGTTCTATTCTGTTTTGTTCTATTCTTTTCTACTCTGTTCGTTTCTATTCTGTTCTGTTCCATTCTTTTCTATTCTGTTCTGTTCTGTTCTATTCTATTCTGTTCTGTTCTATTCTATTCTTTCCTTATTCTGTTCTATTCTATTCTATTCTGTTCCATTTTGTTCTGTTCTATTCTGTTCTATTCTGTTCTGTTCTGTTCTATTCTGTTCTGTTCTTTTCTATTCTTTTCTATTCTGTTCTATTCTGTTCTGTTCTTATTCTGTTTTATTCTATTCTACTCTGGTCTATTTTATTCTATTCTGTTCTGTTCTGTTCTATTCTATTCTGTTCTATTCTTTTCTGTTATGTTCTATTCTTTTCTGTTCTGTTCTATTCTATTCTGTTCTTATTCTTTTCTATTCTATTCTGTTCTGTTCTATTCTATTCTGTTCTCTATCCTGTTCAGTTTTGTTCTGTTCTGTTCTTTTCTATTCTGTACTATTCTGTTCTGTTCTGTTCTTATTCTGTTCTATTCTATTCCATTCTGTTCTGTTATTATTCTGTTCTATTTTATTCTATTCTGTTCTGTTCTGTTCTTATTCTGTTCTATTCTGTTCTGTTCTATTCTGTTCTATTTTATTCTATTCTATTCTGTTCTATTCTCTATTCTATTCTCTATTCTATTAAGTTTTGTTCTATTCTGTTTTATTCTATTCTGTTCTATTCTATTCTGTTCTGTTCTTATTCCGTTCTATTCTATTCTGTTCTATTCTGTTTTGTTCTATTCTTTTCTACTCTGTTCTGTTCTATTCTGTTCTGCTCTGTTCCATTCTTTTCTATTCTGTTCTGTTCTGTTCTATTCTATTCTGTTCTATTCTATTCTATTCTATTCTTTCCTTATTCTGTTCTATTCTATTCTATTCTGTTCCATTCTGTTCTGTTCTATTCTGTTCTGTTCTATTCTGTTCTGTTCTTTTCTATTCTGTTCTATTCTGTTCTGTTCTTATTCTGTTTTATTCTATTCTACTCTGGTCTATTCTATTCTATTCTGTTCTGTTCTATTCTATTCTGTTCTGTTCTATTCTTTTCTGTTCTGTTCTATTCTGTTCTATTCTGTTCTGTTCTTATTCTGTTCTATTCTATTCTACTCTGGTCTATTCTATTCTACTCTGGTCTATTCTATTCTGTTCTGTTCTATTCTATTCTGTTCTCTATCCTGTTCAGTTTTGTTCTGTTCTGTTCTTTTCTATTCTGTACTATTCTGTTCTATTCTATTCTGTTCTATTCATTTCTTAATCTGTTCTATTCTTTTTCTTTCTGTTTCGTTCTTGTTCTGTTTCTATATACAGATAACAGGTATATAAAACATATAAATATCTTCAACATACACACACGGTCGTCTATTCCTAAAATAGCTAAATGCCTGAGTGTAAGAGTTGCTTATAAATGCTTAGGGATATCACAAACATTTTAGTCATAATTAAACAACTTTTTCGGATTTTATGAGGACCAGTCCTCCCGTGACCATAGTTGCTGTAAACTTGTAAAGAATCCGAAACGTCGAGTATCTAAAAAACTGAATAAAACGCGATAAAATCCGAAACAGTTGTTGCATTATAATGAGTAAAATTCGCGTAAAACTTGGATAACAACATTTTAGTCATTAAATAAGCTAAAATATTCTTAAGTGAGTCAGTGACCTTTCTTTTTTTTATTTATATATTGATTACGATGCATTATTTGGACACCTTTTCGCCATCTATAGAGCTTACATTTTAAATTTCAAGTCTCTTACTTCAAAAACCTAGGACTTTCATACAAACTTCCAATCTTCGTTTTATACCCTTAGGGGTCGCGTTTCCTAAAATTCCTTCTTAGCGGTTGTTTACGTCTTATAAAGAATCTACCTGCTAAATTTGAAGTTTATAGCTGATATAGTTTTGGAGATTTCTTTATGAGTGAGTCAACCTACCATCCCACGTTTTAACCCCAAAAGGGAGTTGATTTCTAAAGGTACATTATTTGGACACCTTCTCACCATCTACAGAGCGTACATTTTAAATTTCAAGTCTCTTACTTCAAAAACATTGGACTTTCATACAAACTTGCAACCCCCGTTTTACCCCTTAGGGGTCGAGTTTCGTAAAATCCGTTTTTAGCGGATCTCTATGTCCTATAAGGACCCTACTTGCCAAATTTCAAGTTTGTAGATATTATAGTTTCGGAGATTTCGTGATGAGTGAGTGACCTTTCGCTTTTATATAGATTATTATAGATTATAGATTATAGATATATATTAAACTAAACTCTGTTAAACTAAATGTAACAAAACTAGTATTATAAATTAAAATACTTCACGAAATATTATTGTTGTCTTCGCTTCACTACGTTTGATTTCAGCCTTTCGTAGGCCACTGCTGGACAAAGGCCTCCCTAAGTTCAGGTGAAGTATCCCGATTCTCCGCTATCGTCATCCAACTTCCAATTTTTTGCTAACGCACGGTCTTCACTCCATGACTCGTTTGCTACAGTGGCCATTGCTCTTGCGACACACGTGACCAGGCCACTGCTTTTTCAACTTACTGGTTTTTCGGGGTATAACGGTTACTTTCGTTCTCTTGTGGATAGTCTCATCTCTGGTCCTATCATTGAGAGAGACTCAATGGGCCTTCCCATAGCACATTGAGTGACTCTAAGCTTGTGGACTAGTCCCATCGTTAATGTCTATGTCTCGGCACCAAAGGTCAACCACAGGCAGAACCACGGTCTTATAAGACCGTGAGGCAAACACTATGACTT
Source organism: Melitaea cinxia (assembly GCF_905220565.1). Lineage (NCBI taxonomy): Eukaryota > Metazoa > Arthropoda > Insecta > Lepidoptera > Nymphalidae > Melitaea > Melitaea cinxia. The sequence goes on from NC_059400.1 coordinate 1,286,707, forward strand.
ATGTCTTCAAGGCAAACTGCCACTTTTCAACTTTAAGTAGATGATCTTAAAATTTATAAGAATACTAGCTGACCCCACAAACGTTGTTTTGCCATATATGTTATTAGCCCCCCTTAATCTCCCCCCCCCCGTTATAACTTAGGTGTATGAAAAATGGATGTTGGCCGATTCTCAGACCTACCCGATATGTACACAAAACTTCATAAAAATCGGTCCAGCCGTTTCGGAGGATTATGTTGACTAACATTGTGACACGAGAATTTTATATATAAGATAAGAACTATTGTAAATTCGGAATTTTTGCAAGAAGATTTGAATAGTTTAATTAATTTAGTTTAATTAATTCGATTTAAATAGTTTTTTTTTACATTCAGACATGTTCGTCTGTTTCTATGGTAAGCAACTTAATGCTTGTGTTACAGGTAACAACCAACTGTTATAACTTTTTTTTTATTTTATAAACATACATATAAATAATACATATATAAATAAATATATATATTACACCCAGACTCAGGCGGGAATCGAACCCGCAACCCGCGGAACAGAAAGCAGGGCTACTACAAACTGCGCCAACGGGCTAGTCAGATTTATCTTCTGGTGTTCAGAATCATATGAATCTGAAGACCCTTTAACGCAACGGCGTAAGCCTCGGTAGAAAAATAAAAAACTTTTATATATAGTGTTAAGCAGTAGTTGTTGAAAAAGTCACTCAGATATAAAAGATGAGTCAACCCTCGTCAACGTCAACACGGAAATATGAGTTTACTTTTAATGAGATGGAAGTAAGAAAATATATTAAATAAATATATTATGTGAACTATAGCGATTATAAGAAACGAACATACCTAATTCAAAAGAAATAAATAATTTTTACGAATCCAATAGGTCTTTTTATTTAGCAACCAGTGCTACCAACCCTACTGTTTTAACAGTAGATTTGCTATTTTTACATTCATACCCCTGTTTCATTTTCTGTTTCATTCCTATTTTTTACTGTTTTTCAATTAGTGTTCAGCGTTATCTATTACACTATGTAATATGTTTTCATGACCACTAAATAATAATACAGATGGCAGTAATTACTCTTGTCGGGATTCGAGGGAATTCCCCGACCACTCTTATGTGATTGAAATTTATATTTTATACACGGGAAAATCATGTCCAAACTTTTTACAAAATTAACCACGTACAAAATTCTCCAAAAGGTATTTTTCGGATATTTTAAAACATTTGAAGCATTAACAACTGTTAAAACCTTAGTATGAATTGTGTGAATTGCTGAAGAAACTTTTGTGCTTACTTGCAGCGCCACCGTGTAAAGATTATTTTATGCTATAAATATATGAAATATATGAAATGATATAATATATGATATAATATATGAAAACTTAATTATGCATCAAAATATCGACCGTAAGGTCATACACATTTAATTTTCAAATGAGTAGCAAACGGTTAAATCCGAAATAACTGATTGCTACTCATTTGAACGTACAAAAATGCACATAAAGAAATTTAACAACTATATGTATGATTTTAAGAAGGAAAGTGAGTCTGAAAATACTAAAGATGAGGCAATTGAGGATGAAAGCGGAAAATAATGTTACTTGAACAATGTATGTTAGTCCTGATAACTAATAAAAGTTGGTAATTATTTTAATTATACGAGGAAAGTATGAAATCTGCCTTTTTTACTTTACCTACTGCTTTGTCCTGTTTTTTTTATTGGTGAGCTGCTGTTTTTTAGTTTCTTGGGGGTGGCAACACGGTTAGCAACGTTTCAATCCTGCTGTCATTATGACATTTATAATTGTATCAAAAACTTGCTGTTTTCTTATGAAACGAGCAAAATATTAATTTTTAGAATGTATTTAAAATTACTACTTATAAGCTCGTAGCACATTGATTATTTTAATGTTTTGTTGTTAAAAAAAAGAAGATTTTGATATAATAATGCGAACTTACGCTAGAAAACGGACCGAATATCAAGTTATTGAAGGTGTTCATGAAATGTGCAGACTGTGCCTCGAAAAAGTTAATGAAAGTGTTCCGATATTCTCAGATAATGATAATATTTGTGCTTCACTCACTATGAGGATCATGATGTGCGTTGGATTAGAGGTAATTGTTTATAACTTTAATCTTTGTTTCAGTTTTTGTCTCTTATACAATTACACAGAATATTATTTACAAATTAAAGATTAAATTTAAAATAATTTATCACAATGATTACAAAAAATTGAAATGAAAATGATAATTATAATACAAGAAGTGTTAAAAGTTAAAACTAATAATAACGAAGTATTATGTAGAGCTTTCGCTCTGTTATTTGTGCACCAAAGTGTCTATCCCATCAGTGCCGGACGTTGAAGCAGTCAAACGATTATCTTAAACATTCTATTATTTCTCAATTAATTTGTTATATGGCTGTGTCAATTACACAAATTACTTTTCCAATGTAAAGAGGGGTGGAGAAGATACAGCAGTGAAAATTCGGTGTGGTTGAGAATCAATACTCAATTTAAATTTTGACACATTTTATTGTATTATTAATGATAAATGATTTTTTTAACCCTCAGATAAAACGTGAAGATTGTCTTCCCAACGTCATATGCACAGAATGTCAGAAAGAACTGAACAATTATTATGAGTTCAAAAAGAAGTGTGTTCTCACTTACCAGAAATTAAAATCTCATGTCTTAGCTGTGAAACAATTGGGAACAAAGCAAAAAATAGATGTAAAAAGTACAACAGAAGATACACCTAATAATGGAGATACAGTTGTAGACGTAATTAGAAATAATACTGTAAATGATTTTAGTGTTCTTTCTAGTGACATAGTTGAGGTACTTAGTTTATTATTTTTTCTAATATATTTTTGGACTCGTATAAGTATATGTCTTAGTGAAACAGGCTTAATTGGCTTAAACCAGTCATAGTACTAGTAAATACTTTGTATCAACTAATGCTTAGTTTATAATATAAATCTTCTTGATCGCACATCTGTTGTCTCAGCCAAACCCTTGATATGCATCATCATCATCTTCCTGCCCTTATCCCACTTATGTAGGGTCGGCACAACATGTTTTCCTCTTCCATTCCTCTCTATTATTCGTCACTTCAGTGCTCACTCCTTTCTTTCTCATATCCTCACTCACACAATCCATTCATCGCTTTTTCGGTCTGCCGATCGCTCTTCGTCCTTCGACATTCATCCCTAACATTCTTTTACCGACATTGCGGTCATCCCTCCTTATTACATGCCCATACCATGCTAACCTATTGCTCCTCATTTTCTCTGTCACGGGTGCTACTTTCAAACTTCCCCTTATATACTCATTTCTAATCCGATCTTTCCTCGTTACTCCACACATCCATCTTAGCATTCTCATCTCGGCTGCGTGCACTCTTCTTTCATCCGTCTCTTTTGTTGCCCAACATTCCGATCCATACATTACGACAGGTCTTATGATCGTTTTATAGATTTTCCCCTTAAGTTTAAGGGGCATTCGTGGATCACAAGCTGTTCCAGAGACCTGTCGCCATTTCATCCATCCCACATTTATTCTATTTTTCACGTCACGGTCTATGTTGCCGTCATTTTGTATTAATAACCCAAGGTACCGGAAGTCGGAGAAAACTGGTAGGGATACATCATTCAAAGCGATATGGGAAAAACCGGACAAACCGCTGAAATTGTAGAATAAGTGCCCCGTTTTAGATCTACTTATTCTCAATCCCGCGCCCTCCAGTCTTTCCTGCCATTTTCCCAGTCTGCTCTGTACCTCAAAAGCATTATCTCCGACAAGAACAACGTCGTCAGCAAACAGCATACACCAGGGTGCTTCCTCCTGTATGTCTGATGTTAAAACATCCATTACTAGGAGGAATAAATACGGGCTTAAAGCCGACCCCTGGTGCAAACCTACAGCCACATTGAATTTGTCAGTTACTCCGGCTTCGGACCGGACGTGGGTGCTAGCTATATCATACATCGCCTGAACAAGTCGTACATACTTCTCTGGCACTCCTTTCCTTTTCATAGCCCACCACAGAACCTTACGGGGGACCCTATCGTATGCCTTTTCCAGATCCATGAACACCATATGCAAGTCTTTTTGTGCGAGTCGATATTTTTCGCAGAGTTGGCGGAGTGCAAATATGGCGTCCGTAGTTCCCCGGCCCGGCATAAACCCAAATTGGTTCTGTGTGACCTCACATTCTTCTCTCATTCGTCGCGCTTTCACTTTCTCCCATATCTTCATGCTATGTGACATGAGCTTTATTCCCCGATAGCTGCTGCAGTCCTGTATGTCACCTTTATTTTTAAAAATGGGCACCAGTGAACTGTAGCACCATTCCTCGGGTATGACCTCTTCTTGCACCAACTTATTGAAAAATAAAGTCAGCCACTTCCATCTTCCGTTCCATCCATCTTCACTTCCTCTATACTTACCTCTTTCACCATTCCTTCATTACTTCGTACATTTTCTAACACTCCGCTCCATTCATTTTCTTCATTCATCAAGTTATTAAAGTATCTCTTCCAGCGTTCTTTTATTTCCTCATCGTCCGTCAAAATCTTCCCCGCTTCGTCTTTTATACATTTCATATGGTTTACATCTCTTGCATTCATCTCTCTCTCTCTTGATATTCTAAAAAGATTTTTTTGACCTTGTGGGCTCTCTAAAAAATGATACAACTTATCTTGAGCCTTGGCCCTTGCGATAGCGACTGCTTTCTTAGCCTTCTTTTTAATGTTTTGATAAATTATATGTAATTTTTTCATCAATTTATATGTAATTTTTTTGTTTTTTTTTTCTAGAAACCTGCAACAGAGCCTAATCAAAGTATTGTAAATGCATCTTTTCAACAAGACGTATCTGAATTTTTGTCTACCATCCTTGTGGAATTGGGTATACTGTCACAAAATGGTGATCATGTGATATTAATGGATCAAAATGTTAGTTTAATAGAAATTGAAACTGAAGACAATAGTAAAATTGTTTTAGAGGTGCTGGAAATTAATGAGGTATTCAAACTATAATTATTTTCTTGTTTCTGTTGTGTATGTTTTGAAAAAGTTGCTTGAAGACAAGTCTTCGAGCAATGCGTCCTGCCTGTGTTAACATACGGAGCCGAGACGTGGACACTGACGAGGGGACTGGTCCACAAGTTTAAAGTCGCTCAACGTGCAATGGAACGGGCTATGTTTGGGGTCTCTCTCAAAGATAAGATTAAAAATGAGACTATCCGCGAGAGAACGAAAGTAACCGACATAGCCCACAGAATTAGCAAGTTGAAGTGGCAGTGGGCTGGTCATCTGTGTCGCAGGAGGTCCTAGAGTAGAGACTTGGCAAACGCAGTGTGGGACGTCCTCCGGCCCGTTGGACCGATGATCTACGTAAGATTGCCGGTGTAGACCTGGATGAGGATTGCGGAAGACCGGGATGTCTGGCGCGAACTTGGGAAGGCCTATGTCCAGCAGTGGACTGTCATAGGCTGAAGTGATGATGTTTTAAAAAACAATTACTAGACATAATATTTTTTTTTTTACATTTATCTGTTATTTTATATGTACTTCAAAATGAATCAATAAACAATTAACCAAAGTGGTGGATTTTTTATTAAATTAATTTGTAAAATTAAATTTTGGACTAAAAAAATTTAAGTCTATATAAAAATTTAAGCTTTCTGAAATATTATTAGTTTTGCTTTAATTTTTGTTAAGGTAATAAGGATAGTAGTTTTATTTTTATTTTATAATAAATAATATTTTTTAGGAACAGCAGAAAGAAACAAACAACGAAATTAGTAATAGTGAAATTAATACAGAACCAACATTCAAATTAATAGAGCCTAGCAACACTGAGAAGAATGTGATACAGCCTAAAAAAGAGTAAGTTTAAATATAACTTGATAAATACTCTACTTTGTGTCTTCTCTATTCTGTGTGGCATTGATGAAAATAATCTGTTATATCTTAGCCCTAGTGAAAGCCAATAAAAAAATAATGATGGGCTGAACGATATCACTTCTAGGAATTCAATGATTTTTTCCCAACTTTGAAAGAACAATGACTTTCCTTATCTACCACAAATAGGGATTGTGTCTGATCTGCAGTGTCCTGTTAAATGTATTCATGAGCTCTGCCAGGCCTTTAATAGGCAGTTGCATGTAGGATCCAAGAGGAATCGTTTCACTCGCTTGTAGCGTATCGTATCTGTTGCGTGATGACGGACTGAATTGGCATTAGTAGCATTGGGGGATTGGAAATGGTCCCTCCATGTATTTCGCCAGGATCTTTGCTGTCATATATATATACATATTATAGAGATATATGGCACCAGGAGGAGTTCCTCTTATTACCATTTGTTGGAATTCGCACATGTATGTGGCTCCTTTTGTGGTCTTGCACAGTCTTTGGCCAAGTACTCCCTGGAAACGGACGCACTAAAATCTTCTGTTGCAAGTTCACCGACGCATACTCAAGGACTTGGCATTGGTGGCACTGTACTGGTGCTTTATTGTCCCGCCACACCTTATTAATAAGTCTGGAGTCCATGTTTCGTCGACAATAAGATCTAGCATCGAAAAGATCTCTGTAATTCGATCAATTGGGTGAGATAAGTGCATCTGGCGTCTCTTTGGGGGACAGATCGCTTTGGCCAACTCCGCAGGAAATCCTTGCTCCTGAAGAGAAGTTATGACCTTGTTAGGATACATCGACCGCTGAAATTGCCATTTTGGATTAGATTAAAACCTAATTCAATATGGATTTCCGGGAAGTTATCGTTGCGTTTTCGTAGAATCGAATGAGAGATAACATTCACAATTTGACATTGACAGTTGTTTTAAAAAAAAAATCGCCACGTTTTGATAAAAGCCAACTTGGACTTACCTATATTTGTGGGCGATGTGGTCGCGACAATGACGTCATCTATGACGTCGAGCGATCGCTCGCGACGACCACGGACCTTAGGTGGAACAATAGAATGTGCGTTGCGTACGTTACGGATGCTTAGTGGAACGATGCTTTAATGACTGTCTTTGTTAGGAGTTCTGACGTTGGGCTAGAGTACCAACAGTGCGATTTTCTTAATTCAAATAGAATATAAGTTATTTTGAGTCGCGTGTGCGCAGGTCACGCGTTCGTTGCGCCGAGTGCGGCAAGAGGTTCGCGTCGAGTGGAGCTCTGCGGAGACACGCGCGCGTGCACTCGGGCGAGCGGCCCTTCGTGTGCGCGCAGTGCGGCCACGCCTTCGCGCAGCGGGAGGTGCTGCGGCGGCACGAGCTGGTGCACAGAGGTGTGTGTATGTGAATGTGTGCACGCCAGCTTGTATGTGCGTGCGCGTGCGTGCGTAAATGAATTTTATGCGTGAGTGAATTTATTTATTTATTACGGACATCCACAGCATCCACAGCACTGAAAACTTATATAAGAAATAAAATGTCATATAATTATTAAAGCCAATTACGACTGTACGTCTGTTTAAAGTTGAATTGAATAGAACAAACGTGCAAGTAAAAAAAAGGAAAAATAACGAAACAAATACGATAAAACTGAAACCAACAACAAATCCAATCTGTATACGAAAGTACCATAGTCAGCGCCAGCCCGTCAGTTCCAGAGCAGCGGCCGTTCCCGTGCCCGTCGTGCGCGCGCAGCTTCACGCAGCGCGGCGCGCTGGCGGCGCACGCGCGCTCGCACGCCCGCGCGCTGGCGCTGCACCGCTGCGCGCGCTGCCCGCGCGTGTTCCTGCACGCGTCCGGTGCGACACACACACACACACACACAGCGTTACTGCGGCCTACGCTCCCCGGGCTCCCTCCCATGGGTTGACTGCTAGAGATCTCTCATTGAGATAAATTCGCCTTCCTGTATAATGACTATTGTAAAATTATTCTAATAAGAATATAATATACTAGCTGGCCCGGCGAACTTCGTATCGCCTAACACAAACTTTATTGTATGGTATTAAAATTCAAATTGACTTTTAAGTATTATCACAAATCTTTTGTATGGGAGTATAGAAAAGTGTTGTTTTTAGACTTTTTCAGGAAATTTAATTTTTTTTTTTAGAATTTTTCTCTCCGTAAGAACCATCCTCGTACTTCAAGGAATATTTTAAAAAAAGAATTAGTGAAATCGGTCGAACCGTTCTCGAGTTTTGCGCTTAGCAACACATTCAGCGACTCATTTTTATATTATAGATACATATAAAGAAGATTATAATCAAATACTTGAGAGCAGTGTTAAATCCCTGTGGTAAGGTGACCAGAGCTCCTGGGACCGACCCTCCCCAACCGCTGCGCGCTGCCGAACCTACCCCCGATGGTAAGTTCGGCAACGCGCTTACGATGTTCCTGGTGCCTAGGATAGGCTGCAGTAAACGCTTATCATTATGTGGGCCATACGCTTGTTGGCTACTTTGGTCGCATAAAAAACCTAAATAATGTATTGTATCATGTATAGGTTTGAGCCGGCATACAAAAGTTCACAGCGGCCGCGTGTTCACATGCGTCGTGTGTCAACGGTGCTTCAGTGATAAGAGCTCGCTACTGAGGCACCTGCGCGCCAAACACCCGAAAATTGCCGAACAAGGTACTGCTTAAAATTGGGCTGTGAGTGACATCACTATGAGAAAATTTATCGCGAAGACTGGAGGCCCTCTGACAAGTACGAACTAACAATCAGTGAACAAATTGGAGCCATCTCAGTGCAACCACAAATATGACGATAGATGTTTACAGGCGAAGTGGAGCAGAATACAGACAGCTAGACGATGTGCCGTCACGAATAACCTACAGTTTGCTATGTAGCACAGCCTTTTAACTGATAAATATGACACTTCACTTCTATGACAGTCTCTAGAAAAAATATATTGGTGAATTGTTGGATCTTTTCCTGTATGAGCTAAGTCGAATTTCATTAAATCTGGACTTTATTTTACTGTAAACTTTGTGTAAACATTCCTATCTTTATATGAAGTATTTGTCATTTTTTAATTTTTTCTTATAGCTACATCCACAGAATACATGTAACACATTACATTGAATCACTATTAAATTATTTTTAAATATATCACATTATGGAGAACACAACATTCTACAATATGTTAATGACAATGAAGCAAGTATATTTAAAATTATTGTACATCGAAATTCAAGAGTAAATGTTTACTAATTAACAATAAAATTCATTTAATAAATCATTAATCACATTTATATAAAAAGTCAAATGTTAAGACATGAAAATTTTATATTTATTTTTTTTTTTCAACAAAAATAATCAAATATAACTAGGATGCGATAAAAATAATCAAATCAAGGCAAAGAAATTAATTACTTTCTGTACTTTTGGGGTAACTTTGACAGATCATTACTATATTTTTTTAGCTAACTTTGACAATGTTAAATATGAGACACAAGAGTTAATATATTATCTCAGGCTGGTTTTTATACTCTCGTTGTTTAACGTCTATAAAAATCATAATATGTATCAAAACTGGCAATTTTGTTGTGTGTCAAAGTTATAATCCCTTTAAGGTACTGACAGACGTGCTCAAAAAAAGCATGCTAATAAGCTTGCTTAAAATTAGCATGCTCTGCAAACTGTTCACATTTGCCAGAAATAAGCATGCTTGATTTAAAGCATACTCCTAAATGTTAAACATATTAAACATTCATTTCTTTCATTGTTAAACTTGAATCATTCATGTCCTTTAATAAAGCCTCATAAGCATTATTACGAGCAATATTATTTTTATATAAAGGAGAATGTGTGTTCCACAGACATTCGTAACTTCTATAATGTGACACAAAAAGCAAAGTTTTTTCTTCTCCCCAACGCGACATATTGCGGGTTTAATTTTAATTAATTACATCAATTTTATTAATTGCATAAACAGTCGTCCGCCGCAGATCGAGACAAAATGGATAATAGCATGCTAATAAGCAAACATGTTCAGACGTGCTCGGAGCACGCCCTCCACCTACCCGCGCCTCAGGTAGCATGCTCGAAAATCAAACGTCGTTTGATTTTTGAGCACGCTCTAAATAAGCATGCTCATTACATTACACACGTGCTACTAATGAGCACTTGCTCAATAAAAGCATGCTTTCGTGCTAGTAATGAGCACGTCTGTCCGTACCTTTATGGGTAACTTTGACACAGATGAGATTTTAAGATAGACATATAAAAAGGTTGTTCTTCTTTAGGGTTAATGGCTTTCAATAGTGCTAAATGAGCTCATATGATTTCGCCAATGTCACGTAGAAAATATTGTTAAAGGTTGTATTATGTTTTTACATACCTTGAAAGTGCCAAAATTTTCGAGTTCTCTAAAAAGTTTACCACTGAAAAAAAAAAAAACAATAATTGCGCGCGAAACTTTTAGCAAAGTATTTGACATTAACTTCGTTTGAAAGCTTCTTTTTTTTTTTTAGAGAGTTGATTTAAGAAGTTTGTTATGTAAACAATTTTATAAATTTAATTTTACGCACTGAATGTGGACCACGTAAAAAATAAATACCTTTGGGATTTGACTATCAAAGTTACCCCGAGTGACCGTAACTATTTAATAAATCGAAGGTAAATAAAATTTAATTGTAATATCACTGCCAAATTCATATTACATCAGACTCATATCAACCCCACGGTCTTATATACAGGTCTTGAAACAGAGCTCAATTTCAATAGTGAGAGATTAGTACGATAATAATAATAATAACTCAATTGTACACAAAGAGTGAGCAAAATTACAAAAATAAAAACAGGAGATAAGTACAAAAGGCGGCCTTATCGCTAATGAGCGATCTCTTCCAGGCAACCTTTGGGTAAAGGAAATGGTATATATATAGACAGTTTAGGTGTACAATTTTACCTAAACATATACAATATATTTAGACAAATAAAAAATGAAAAAAAAATTAAGTATATGTACGTACATAGACGATACAAAGTTAATGAATTATTGTGATAAGATTCAAAGTGAGGACAGGAGACAATATCGACACCAACAATTTATACTACGCTAACTCGAATTTTCGATAAGTTGGTTTTCTTAATGCAACTTGAATAAATGTGTTTTTTTTTTTTTTGTAATAATAAAAATTGTGAAATTGCAATGAATAAATTAACTATTAAAGATACCAAATTTCAAATAAGTTTCTTAATTTATGGTATCAGGTTTTTCCTTTTATAAGCCTCTATCGTAAAGTTCACTTTTATGAGTTAGCTTAGTATAAATTCCTGGTCGATATGTGACTAGATAGAAGGATTAAAATTGAAGGAAATAGTGTTTCACCAAGTTCTTGAAAATTGGAAGGGATTCAACGCGTCTGATGGGCAAAGGTAGGGATTTCCAAAGCCGAGCAGCTTGGACAGTAAATGTCATAACTTTTTGTTCGCGTCAAAGCCGCTCTACGTCACTGCTGTCGATGGGTGCGGTGCGCATTGGTTAAATTTTAAAACATAATTGCAGGCAAATCATAAGTTTCCACAATTAAACAAATTGTATTGTGATTATTATGTGTATTTTATATCGATTGTGCTTATTACATAATAAACACGTGTGAATATAGATAGAAAAAGAGACAGAATGCTATTCTATCTTCGTTGCACAACACACCATCTATCGTCATGCCCCTGGCGGCCGTAAATTGAATAGAAAAGCGCAACCACTTCGCCGACGTACCCCCACTACAGACTGTTGTTGCAGGTCCTGTATAGAAGACCGTGGTTAACCCTCACTACTGAACATCTCGGTTGTCAAAACCAAGCAAAACCTTATAAAAAGCAATTAAGTTCAGAATTACCACGGACTGAAGCTACGACTGTTACTAAAATTATTTATTTATAACTAAGCGAAACGTAATGTAGATAAAAAATATTAGAAAAAATAGATTAATATTTAATAGGATATGCAAAGTAATATCAAATAATTTAATTACATTGTTGAGCGGTTTTGAAATACTCTGACATGATATTTTTAATTTTAATTGTTATTTACTTAGGTAAATAAGAAAATTTTCAAATTATGAACGTGTTTTGGAAATTCGTTTATTTCAAGACCATACCGAGATAATTATCAGCTTTTGATAAAAAGAATTTATCTTGAAAATAGATCTTTTTTTCTGTCAATATATATAAAAAAGGCTTTTTTGTTCATAGTTCACATTTTCACAATTTATTTTGCAAATATGTTTATCTTTATGACTGTATTAGTTATACAATTAATGCACTATTTCTGATTAATATATCTTAATTTATCTACACTGTATCTTTTTAAATAATGAATTTTATTTTCATAAGTAAAATCATTTTGTAGCAAGCAAAGAAATAAAATATTATTTTTATAGAACGTTTTCATAAACTAATTAAGGTTGAAATGTTATGGAGTAACTGTAATACGAATAAAGGAGATATAAGAAATACAAATAAAACTCGATTTATTTACTTAAACATTTTATTTGAAAAAAATTTCATCCTATATTGAAAGGCAACGTGGTATTGTATATTTTAGAAATTATTACAAGTTAAATCTTTCAATACTGCTGTATTCCGGGGAAAGCGCGCTCGACGACTGCGACCTGTTTCATTTTATTTTATTTTTTATGTATTTATTTGTGTCGCTGTTTTTGTCAGTTGTTTCGTGTATTGTATATTGTTTACAATCCTAATGATGATAAGGTTTATATTGCAATGTCGCAGTTGATGTCGTGAGCGGCTCTAACAACAAACATGCGACGGATGGCACTTATTATTAAATAAAAACACGTACAAATAATTTCAAACTAATATTTTTTTCTCAAGTTTATTCTCAAAACCAAGTACACGCCACCGCATTGTTACTTATGGAATGCCTTTAATACACTTAAAAATAACATTATACACATCCTATAAGCATACAATTAAATATTATGTTTTTTTTTTTAATTTTTAGAATTTTGTTCAGGAATTAAGTATGAATAATTAAGAAACGTGGGCCGACCGCGACCGGCCGGCTACCGGCAGGACATACAACTACACAACATATCGTATATAAAGTAATATCAGGAGGAAACAGATTGACACGGAACGAAACGGTAATTACACTCGAAAGTTCTCCTATATCTAAAATATAAATGATTATAAAAATAAATAAGGGCCGTCGCCCCCTCCCTTTCACCCCCCACTACTCTCAAGACACTTCGGGACACTTGTTCCACTTTGAGCAAAACTAGCTGTAAATTTAAATATCCTCGAAAATATTGGTGTTTGACACTTTTTAAAATTAAGTTTTATATAAAGATATACTCGCCGGCTCTCCCGACACGATATATTCTGAAGCGCTGCGGACCGACAGCCGCGCTCACTCCCACTAACTAAAAGAGGCCGACTGATTCCTTGATTTTGTTGAAACTCGTTACATTTAGAAGCACACAGCGTTTTAATTTATGACTCACGAGACGCTCCCCATAGATACATAATTATAGAATAAAATTCAAATCACTTACATATAATTATATTAATTAAACGAACCTGTGTGCCTTTGCGATCTCTATATTTCCGGCGTCGAGGACGCGTCCCCGATCGACGTATACATACATATTCGGTTATTATAGCACATTATAGTCTAAAATAAAATTACTATTAAGTAATAATCAATATTTACACTTATAGTCCCGACAACGACGCCCGACGGATCCGATCACTCTTAAAACACGCAAGCACCGTTCTAACTCGACTCTTCGACTCCGACGATCGGAGGCTAAATATCGCCTGGACGGGAAGAAGTATTAAGACCACGATATGACATAAACGATAACGATAAAGTAACCGATAACGATAAAATAACCGATAACCGGTCGCCGCCCGCCCGCCGCGGGCTCGGCTGTCGATATCCGAACGAAATATCGAACATCAAACATTTTGCACTCGACCGTGATTATGTCGTTTGCGGGCGGCCGGCGACTGCCGCTTACACTAAGAAGTATGCTACTGCCTGTGGGCAAGTAACGACGAAATGAAACTTTTACATGGCAACACTAAAACTGTCAATGTCATCGAACCACACGGTTAACGTTAAAATTTGAAATTTAACCTGCAGATATAACATTCATATTTAAATAATTCCAATTAGTTTTTTCAAGTGTTTAAAAACAAATTATTGTTACCGGTTTTTCGAAACACAAAATTTTTAAAAATAACACAATATTTTCCAAGTATCGATCGTCAGTAGGCACATCGGGCAGCGTACTCCGCGGGCCGCTCTACATGTTCTCGAACTGATCGACACGACGTTTGGTGTTGCCCTTGCGGATCTCGCGAAGGGTCTTGTACTTGTCGCGGCCCTGGCGCACGTTCTCGCGGTGGATCTTGTCCATCGCGGTTTCCTTGGTCTCGTCACGAGACTGCGCGAGGTCCTGCTTCAGCGCCTGCGAGAGAGAAATGTTGGTGATGAGAGTGGGTTGCTTTTGAAGGGTGTGAAGATACGGCCTATGGGTGTAGGATAAATTGGCATTTGCTACCGTTTAGTTTGCTATAACTTAGTTTGTAATGCAAATTTTTGGTAGGTACTGAAATAAATATTTTGAAGTAAAACTTCTTTACGCTTGATTTGGGGGTAAGCTGGTGAATATGTGACGAGAGTGTTACGAAAAGTGTGATCCGACGAGGCGAACGGAAGTTGAGAGAGATATACATGTTAGTGAAGATAGAAAGAGAGTTACATTTTGTATGTGTTTTTTTGCTTTAGACTAGGAAAAACCGAATTATGGGGTTTTTGGGGGCGGAGGGCGGAGGGTGTAGGGGAAGCTATTCAAGGTAACACTACCACACTATGAAACCCCATGGTTATGGAGATATCCATGGTTAAAGTTTTGAGATTAGAGGAAGAATTTAAAGCTATTATAATACCTTTGAGCTCCGCGTCTGACTTCACCTTAGCTCCGGCGCTGCGGGCAGTGCGATCCATGCGCCGTTTCGCAACTTTATAAGTTAATTCCGAACAAGAGTACGTAAAAACGATCTCGACTCCAAGATCAACAAACGATACAAATCGGGGTAACCATGCTTAGTTCCGTAGCTTTCACATGTTATATTCACATTTCGCACTTGATATTAACATTTCAGACGTAAGTTATTGTTTTCACACGGTTTTTAAACAAACTGTACAACTGATGTTTAATGACAGATAAAGATACTTTAAAAAAACCCTTTTTTAACCCTAACCTATCTAATTTAAAAATTACACCGTTAATCGACATAGTTTTGTTACAAAAAAAAATATGAGACAAACATTAAATATTTTTCGTATATAACAGTAAATAAATAAAAATAAAATATATTTAAGTAAAAAACATAACATGAAACAAGGCTGTATGGTCTTAGACCTTTGCCTTTATAGTTATTTAAACAAAAACAATGAATTTATGCTTACATTTATTTGGAGCGAAGCGATAAGTGGCTTGTCATTTTTTATTAAAACATCTATCTCTCAGTTGTTAAACATCAGTTGTATCGTTTATTAAAAAACCGTGTGAAAACGTTAAATTAACGTGTGAAATGTTAAAATCATGTGCAATTTGTGAAAATAACACGTGAAAACTACGGAACGGAACATGAGTAACGTAAGTTGTATCGTTTGTTGATCTTGGAGTCGAGATCGTTTTTACGTACTCCTGTTTAAAAATAACGTATGAAACGTGAAAATGATGTGTGAAGTGTGAAAATAGCGTGTGAAATGTGAAAATAAAAACGCTTGTGAAATGTGAAAATAACGTGTGAAAGCTGCGAAATTCTTCTTCTAACCTCAAAACTTTAACCATGGATGTCTCCATAACCAAGGGGTTTCGAAGTGTGACAGTGGTACCAGAGGTAGCGTTCTCCACCCTTCCCCCTTCCCCCCCATGATCCCGAAATTCGGTTTTTCCTAATCTAAAGCTTTACCGTAAGTTTTACTTTAGTAATGTGGTCTAAACTCTGTAAGTAATACATGTTCGTGTGCATGTACGTGAGTGAAGAACATAAAGGTTGGTTTACATAAGTGCTTTCATACATATGCATGCGTGAAAAACTGGTGTATTTGTCTGCACACTCAACGTACGAGTACGCACAGTGTGCAGGCGCTCCAGGTCGACCAGGTCGTCGGGCCCGTGTGTGTGTGCGTGTGTGTACAGTGCGCGGCGCACCTTGAGCTGGTTGTGCAGGCGCTCGGAGCGCTCGGCCAGCGTGCGGCGCTCGGCCAGCGGGTCGACCAGGTCGTCGGGCCCGTGTGTGTGTGCGTGTGTGTACAGTGCGCGGCGCACCTTGAGCTGGTTGTGCAGGCGCTCGGAGCGCTCGGCCAGCGTGCGGCGCTCGGCCAGCGGGTCGACCAGGTCGTCGGGCCCGTGTGTGTGTGCGTGTGTGTACAGTGCGCGGCGCACCTTGAGCTGGTTGTGCAGGCGCTCGGAGCGCTCGGCCAGCGTGCGGCGCTCGGCCAGCGGGTCGACCAGGTCGTCGGGCCCGTGTGTGTGTGCGTGTGTGTACAGTGCGCGGCGCACCTTGAGCTGGTTGTGCAGGCGCTCGGAGCGCTCGGCCAGCGTGCGGCGCTCGGCCAGCGGGTCGACCAGGTCGTCGGGCCCGTGTGTGTGTGCGTGTGTGTACAGTGCGCGGCGCACCTTGAGCTGGTTGTGCAGGCGCTCGGAGCGCTCGGCCAGCGTGCGGCGCTCGGCCAGCGGGTCGACCAGGTCGTCGGGCCCGTGTGTGTGTGCGTGTGTGTACAGTGCGCGGCGCACCTTGAGCTGGTTGTGCAGGCGCTCGGAGCGCTCGGCCAGCGTGCGGCGCTCGGCCAGCGGGTCGACCAGGTCGTCGGGCCCGTGTGTGTGTGCGTGTGTGTACAGTGCGCGGCGCACCTTGAGCTGGTTGTGCAGGCGCTCGGAGCGCTCGGCCAGCGTGCGGCGCTCGGCCAGCGGGTCGACCAGGTCGTCGGGCCCGTGTGTGTGTGCGTGTGTGTACAGTGCGCGGCGCACCTTGAGCTGGTTGTGCAGGCGCTCGGAGCGCTCGGCCAGCGTGCGGCGCTCGGCCAGCGGGTCGACCAGGTCGTCGGGCCCGTGTGTGTGTGCGTGTGTGTACAGTGCGCGGCGCACCTTGAGCTGGTTGTGCAGGCGCTCGGAGCGCTCGGCCAGCGTGCGGCGCTCGGCCAGCGGGTCGACCAGGTCGTCGGGCCCGTGTGTGTGTGCGTGTGTGTACAGTGCGCGGCGCACCTTGAGCTGGTTGTGCAGGCGCTCGGAGCGCTCGGCCAGCGTGCGGCGCTCGGCCAGCGGGTCGACCAGGTCGTCGGGCCCGTGTGTGTGTGCGTGTGTGTACAGTGCGCGGCGCACCTTGAGCTGGTTGTGCAGGCGCTCGGAGCGCTCGGCCAGCGTGCGGCGCTCGGCCAGCGGGTCGACCAGGTCGTCGGGCCCGTGTGTGTGTGCGTGTGTGTACAGTGCGCGGCGCACCTTGAGCTGGTTGTGCAGGCGCTCGGAGCGCTCGGCCAGCGTGCGGCGCTCGGCCAGCGGGTCGACCAGGTCGTCGGGCCCGTGTGTGTGTGCGTGTGTGTACAGTGCGCGGCGCACCTTGAGCTGGTTGTGCAGGCGCTCGGAGCGCTCGGCCAGCGTGCGGCGCTCGGCCAGCGGGTCGACCAGGTCGTCGGGCCCGTGTGTGTGTGCGTGTGTGTACAGTGCGCGGCGCACCTTGAGCTGGTTGTGCAGGCGCTCGGAGCGCTCGGCCAGCGTGCGGCGCTCGGCCAGCGGGTCGACCAGGTCGTCGGGCCCGTGTGTGTGTGCGTGTGTGTACAGTGCGCGGCGCACCTTGAGCTGGTTGTGCAGGCGCTCGGAGCGCTCGGCCAGCGTGCGGCGCTCGGCCAGCGGGTCGACCAGGTCGTCGGGCCCGTGTGTGTGTGCGTGTGTGTACAGTGCGCGGCGCACCTTGAGCTGGTTGTGCAGGCGCTCGGAGCGCTCGGCCAGCGTGCGGCGCTCGGCCAGCGGGTCGACCAGGTCGTCGGGCCCGTGTGTGTGTGCGTGTGTGTACAGTGCGCGGCGCACCTTGAGCTGGTTGTGCAGGCGCTCGGAGCGCTCGGCCAGCGTGCGGCGCTCGGCCAGCGGGTCGACCAGGTCGTCGGGCCCGTGTGTGTGTGCGTGTGTGTACAGTGCGCGGCGCACCTTGAGCTGGTTGTGCAGGCGCTCGGAGCGCTCGGCCAGCGTGCGGCGCTCGGCCAGCGGGTCGACCAGGTCGTCGGGCCCGTGTGTGTGTGCGTGTGTGTACAGTGCGCGGCGCACCTTGAGCTGGTTGTGCAGGCGCTCGGAGCGCTCGGCCAGCGTGCGGCGCTCGGCCAGCGGGTCGACCAGGTCGTCGGGCCCGTGTGTGTGTGCGTGTGTGTACAGTGCGCGGCGCACCTTGAGCTGGTTGTGCAGGCGCTCGGAGCGCTCGGCCAGCGTGCGGCGCTCGGCCAGCGGGTCGACCAGGTCGTCGGGCCCGCGCGCCAGCTCGCCGCCGCCCGCCTCCTCGCCGGCCTCCGAGCCGCTGCCCGCCTCCTCGCCGGCCTCGTCCTCGGCCACGTGGTGGTGCTGGGGCGTGGTCGCGGCCGCCAGCATGGCGGCGGCCTCGTCCTGCTTGCGGCGCGCCTCCTCCACCTCCTCCTGCAGGCGCCTCGTCTCCGAGTCCTTCAGCTCGACCTCCTGTTGGATGCGCGACACCTCCTCCTGCTTGGCCGCGATCTCGTCCTCTAGCTTCTGTCGCTCGGCGGCCTCCATGTTCTGAAGGTTAAATAGTTTTTATTAAAATTCCGTTTACATGATAAAATATTTAATAACCAGACACAAGTAAAAAAAAAAAAATTACAAATTTTCGAGGTTTTTAAGAATACATTTTGCTAGACATTTCGGTCAGTTAAGTTTGGGCTAATATTGAAAATTGTACCTTGGTTTCCTCCAGGCGTTGCATCATGGCCTGTAATTCGTTCTGTCTCTGTTCGAGTTCCTCTTTAGCGGCCTGCAGTTGTTTTAGTTGCTCTTCCAACCGTCTGATCATTTCCTGCGCCTCCAGAAGATTTGCCTGACCAAGTAACATGAGAACATTAGCTTTTGTCCACGATACAACATCCGAGATTCAAAATGAATATCTGTGATTTAAAAATAAAAAACGAAATATTATAATTTAACAGTAGAAACATATTTAATCATGTAGCCAAAATCAAAAGAAAAAAAAATCGAAATTTTTTTTTTCTACTAAAGCAAGGTCACACCACATATCAAGTGGAACTACATTAACTTTTGTTTTGTGTCACCTACATTAACTTTTTTTATACGATTTGATATTTATAAAGATCCACTCACTTGCGAGCGTTCCATTTCCTCCTGCATCTGTCGCAGACGATCTTCATACTCCTGTTGCTTTTTCTCTGCGCGTTCACGAGCTGCTATTTCCAGTTGCAGTTTTTCTCTAAACGAATTAAAATCACCCATTATAGAACTTGTAGACTAATTCTCTACTGTATGTAAAAATCATTTTTATACCACCAAACCTGCACCAAATGTGTTATATATTATTTTTCACACCCAAAAACTGACTTTATTACAATATTTTTACTCTAACAATTTTTTTGCGAAGTCTTATTTTATGAATTGGTCAGAAAACTATTTAACTGTGATCTTCTGTTAGGTCGAGGTACTTCCCCAGTCGGGCTGTTCCAGGTTTTGAGCAGGATATTGCCTGCTGGGCCCTACCTCAGTTCTGGATTTACACAATTTACACAACACGACGCACCGGCGCTTTACCAAACAATAACAGTCCACTGGAAGTAAACGGTTGTAATGTAGGTAGTGTATTATATTTAATTAATTAGTTTTTGAGGGTAAGATAAATCTTGTGTAAGTCAGTCTCTGATTAAAGTGAATAACGATTGAACGTAGTTTCCTTAAATAAGCTTCCGTAGGATCCCCAAGAGTCCAGAGATTTTCCAACGGTGAGTCGATCAATAGCGACAGATAGGGTGGGCTACCTCTGCGCCTGCTTGGCCAGCTTCTCCTCGCGCGCCTGCGCCTTCATCTGCTGCACGTCGATGGTGTCGGGCTTGCGGCGCCGCATGTACAGCTCGTGGTTGCCCATGCACAGCGCCAGGATGCGCTTGTTGACGCGGACGCGAGGCGCGAAGAATACGAAGTCGGGCGCCTTCTTGTCGATCGGCTTGATTATGAACTTGCGGTCGTTGAACGATATGTTGCGGATCTCGGACCACGGGAAGCCGATTTTCGGCGTCAGTCTGGAATATGAGTGTCCATGTAGATTTTTTACTAGTGACAAAAAAATGTAACCTTAATTTTCATGCCTAGAAGGCTGCACATAAAATACGGCACAGGGAATTTTATCATTTTAGACAACTCCCCTTTGTCACTCATTCAGTGAATGACAAAAGATCAATATCCTCAGGTCCTTCTCATCTTTTGGTTTATTACAACTTTTGTAACGATTAAGGTGGCAAACAAGTATACAACAACAAATAAGTATACAATTCGCTTGATAGTTAACGGATACCGTAGCTTATGGACTACTACAATATCAGGAGCATTGCAAGGGCGTTGCCGACCGTAGTACCTACTACCAACTCTCCCCAGGAGCTTTGGCTACCTAAGTTACCATAGAAACACAACAAAATTTGAGAGAAGGTTTATTTAGTTGTAACCATTTGTAATATTATTAACACCTCTATTAAATTTCTTATCGTCAAGACAAAAATTCGACCTTGACCGGTTTTTTTGCCTAGTTAAAGTTCTATTATTTGCTCCAGTACGTTAAGTACATTGTCTAATCAGACGTGTAATAGATAACATGATAAAACTAATGTATTTTGAACAATATTACACAAAATAACATACATATTATGAAATCAGCATACATATTTGGATTAAAAATTAAATTTTTATTAGTGTTATTTTGAAATCTTTGGACCTACATATAAAAGGTACAGCTTGGCGTATCTCATTCACCTCGTAACGTACGCGATTATCTTATCTGTCAATTGATTATGTCATTCGATACTACTGCAATTTCCCACTCAAAACATCAGCTGTTACGTGCTACTTGAGTTCACTTAAGCAAAAAAATTTTGTTCAGATCGTATTGTAACTATTTAGATAATTGTCTTTTTCACGTTTGTAATATCATTTCGTTAATTGTTGCTACAATGATTAGGTAAAAGTAGAGCATTCCATTTAAACTAATTATATGTACTGTCTTAAATTATGTTGCACTATTATTTTCTTGCAATTGTCTGACACATAATTAAAAAAAAAAAAAAAAGGACGTAATTTTTTTGAAAAAATTAGGTCGTTAGCGTCTTCGGTGCGACAAAGCCAGCCCTGCGGTCACCAACCCGCCTGCCCAGCGTGGTGACTATTGGCAAAACACATGAGTTCACGTTATTTTTGGCGTAAACTTGTGGAGGCCTATGTCCAGCAGTGGACTGTATAGGCTGTAATCATGAAGGTCGTTAAGATTCCAGGAAGTCCAGTCCAGAAAAAGTTTACTTACTTGTCGTCCTTTTCGTAGATATTAAGCCCGAGGGCGTCGACACCGAGCCAGAGTTCGGTGTTCTTCTTATTGCGAATCTCGAAGTAGTTGACTCCGTACATCTCGAGATCTTGCGCAATCTTGAGGTACTCCATCATAGCGTCCTCGCGCAACATCCCGCGGTGTTCTTGCCACCAGTTTGTGATACTCTGCTCCCACTCTTCGCGGGACATCTGAGGATTAATATTAGAAATTTCTTTTGTGACTTTTAAAGAATTTTTGATTAGGAAAGTCTTAAAATCTTCCAGATTATTCTATCATCTTTTTGATTCATTAAACGCTAGAGGGATACACGACAATGGTATAAGGTTTTTTTATTTATTTATTACAAACTTGAAACTAAGTTTTCTCTGGTTATCGTCTAATTCTATTTATATGAATAATATTAAAATAACTTGTATATGTTCGCTATACAGTGTATTAAAAGTGGTAAGACAATTTTGTAAAGTAGTTAAGTATTGATTTTTATAAAAAATTTATACCCGAATAATTATTATTTCCTTTTTGCCTCCTGAATTTGAAATTAATAATTAACGTAATAAGGAACTTCGTTCCTATCTGGCGTCCCACGACACCACACTTTTTTTTAAAACTATTTACAATCCTAGTTGACCAAATTGTTTTAAAAGAATTCTGGGGTTTAGTTGAGCTGAACTGACTTTGCAAAAGATGAGCAATTTCAACCCAAATAAAAGGTGTTATCAGAATATTTCTAACTGATTTCCAACATGATATTGTTTCGCTAAAGGCTAAGGCAGGTGACTGTAATCAGTAAACTTGAAAAAAAAAATACCTTGTGTTGGTCTGTTACACGTTGGGGCAGGAGTCGGTCATTAGCCAGGAACCCAGGTCCATGGATAGCTGGGTTATGGTCGCCATGACGGGCTTGTACAGCATATGAGGCCAGTAATACTGACGTCTCTGGCGGGCAGTAGATCTCGTCTGATAGAATCGCGTTCTTAACCTGTTGATAAATTGCAGTTGTTGACCATTGTTGAAATTTACAGGAGTCAAAGATCGTCATTTCAAGGATGAATTCGTATTTATAAATAACACAATCAAGACATACGTTGACATATAATTTGATAACTGGAGGACAATTTTTTATTATTTTTTTTATTATTTATTTCTTATTCATTTATTCAAGGCTCATCAAGGCAAGGTACACAGATGATCGAGAAGTTTTAATGTGCTAAAAATCTAAATCTTTTTTAAATTCATTTAAAGCAGAAGTGTTAAACTAGTTCTCGGTTGGTATTATGGACACCTGATTGCGATTGTTACTCATAGTATATCCACCAATCTGCAGCGTAGCACCGTGGTTCCTCCAACTCCCCCGTTCTCCTACATAGAGAATGAGACATACCCAGTAGTTACGTATGTATGTTACAGGCTGAATTGATGAGTACTCACTTGTAAGTAGAAAAGTTTGAGCGTGATCTCTTGAATGAGCTCGTCTGCGACATCCTCGGGATAGAATTTAGCGCGGAACTTAAACTGTAGCGGGTTCTCTTTCTTGACATCTTGTTGCATTACCTGAAAGAAAAATTACATGTAATTAATTTTCCTATAATTCTTTTAATTTAATTTACCATTGTTTTCAAAATAAACCCGACGCGTGACGAATTTGTTTTTCGTCAAATATCGAATTTGACTCATTACATTTATTTTAAAGGCATTAACGATACAAACTCAATTCTCACGCATATTCATCGCAAAGATGATTACGTCATCTATAAGACTTGGTGCACGTGATGGTATCGCATTTTATTAGTTCGAAACACATTTGTTGGGCGTGTTAGTCATGTGTTTATTGTTTATGAAGTACCTTCCTTAACCCTTGCCACAGCCTGACGCTGATGACAAAATTACAAGGTTTCCATAATTGTGGCGTTATTACGTTAATTTACATCGTAAAGTTCTATTATATCAAAAGCAAACATATTTTTAAGTCAATTTTACGGACGACGATAAAAACATTTTAAAAGTATTTAGAAATGAAATGGAAACAAAAAGTTAATTTTAATTTTTTTTTAACACATTTTACTATTTTTTTTTTTCATACATTGTTTAAGCTGATTAAATTAATTATACAAAGTACACTTTTATATAACTACGGTCATCGATGAAAAAATTATATAATAATCACACAAAATACAATTAAATAAATACATATATAAAAGTATATAACGTATCACTTGTCTTACCCATCTGGAGAATGGTAGCGACCCTGACTTCGTTGCGTGCCCAATTGGTCCAGGGAAAGCGTTAAAAAGGCAACAATTAATTACAATTCAGCGCCAGTTTTTGGCAGACGAAATAGTATTCGAACACATCGATGGAATACCAAAGAACGTTACATGTTTATTTATATAATATATCGACATAATTACATAATAACTTTCTTTACCAATCCGTCATATTCACACATGCAACTAAACGTTTCTCCTCGCAACGAAAGTAAATTTAAGTATAATCGAATAAAAATAATTAAAATTGTAACTAAACGAGCACATAAATCTAACAATTTAGAAATATACCTTTCGAAACAAACGATAGAAGTTTCACAAATGAATATTTATATCATATGAGAGAGAAAAGACAAATCCGCGGGGCATAAGAAATTTTTAATATTTTTTTTTTTTAGATTTCTAACAGGCGAACACGTTATCGAAAGTAGCGTGATAATTAAACGATTAAATTCGGACTTCAGTTAAAACTTTACCGATACGCAATTTATTATTCTCACCGTTATATGTGGTCGAGCGATTTTCAATGTGTTTTTTTATAGTACTTTTATCGATATTTAATGATAAACGTATTTACCATTATACGTGAGACTCTATAACAAATATATTAAGTATATAATTTTGTACGTATAAAAAATTGTTAAATCAATAAAAAAGAAAATAAACGCAATCTCTCTTTACCTGTAGAACATATTATGAATAACTAGAAATATATTTAAAAAAAAAATTAAAAATTACTACTATAAGATTGAAATAATGAAAATCATCACTGTTAGTTAAGACGGGTAGTACAATATTATACATTGTAAGACATACTAAAATACCTAACAGTCTATTATACACGCATTTTATATAACATTGGTTTGATAACAATTTCAAAAAAAAATCCATGTGGTATCTTATTGATAATAAAGATTTAATAGTTAATTACAATGTACATTCATATAAACTCTAGAATCGTCGTAACCATGACTTGAGGCAGTGTTTTACAACGCGAATCGTTATCAAACTAAACATTTTTGTCTGTAATATCTGATAACGTATCACAAATGTGACGCAATCCAGTAAAAACGTTTAATAATAATAGTTTTATCGTACACCATCAGTTTTGCTTATTTATTTTATCTTTAATGAATTTAATAAAAAATTTACTATTTTAGCATTCTTTGTAATGGCATTAAATTTAGTTTGCCAACTGTTATCATAATTACGGAGCTACATTAAGTATTTTAAGTTACAGGCAAGTAAATTTACTTACTCATATTCATCGCACACTATTTGTTACCTAGCAGGTAGCACACATAATTTATGAATAAAATATAGCTTTACCATAAATATTTATAATAATGTACAGTTAAAATTGCATCTAGCTATAAAACTTAAGACGCAGTGAGAGGAATTCTAGACACGTCAACATTGGTTCTGGGAATGAACACGATCATGAGGAAAATTAGCATCTACTTGTAGAGATTTACCTTAAAGATTGATAGGGAACTTATAGACACTCGAAGAAGAGATTTACCGCTTCTAGCTACTAACTTGTAATCCATTTCTGCAAGCGCTAGTAGCTTCACAAACTTCACAAGATTGTCAAGCTTACAGACGTCTATCCAAGATCTTCAGCCGACCTTACCACATCATCTGCCCTATCGTACGCCACGTCCTCATCGTCTTCTGGTGATACCAATTTCTTTACCGCTGTCGTCACACATCGCGCTGTCTTTTCCACCACAGTTTCCGGCTTACAGTAAAAGATCATTATAAAATTGTAATGACAATCTTTACATCAGAGTCAAATTGGAAATAAAATCTAAAGTTTTATTATAATTTATCTAAATGAAAATCTAAACTTATACAACAACGAAATAAATTGCCGAAAAAGAGTTAACAATAGAAAAAGAGTGCCAATCACCATTCAACAATTCTATTTCATATTCTCGATGTTTAAGCAACAGCAGTGAACCGTGGGAGCGAAAGTATGGTCAACAACCTCCCGACCGAGTTCACGACACAATCAGCTGTTACGTACACTTACGTTAGAACGACAAGTTTCATACGATAAATTTCGAATTTTCGACAATTGACTGGCGAATATCGAAGAGAATAACTTCGATACAAATTCCGAATTCCCGACATCCGGGTCGCGAATATCCTAGAGAAAATCGATGTCGTTATACGAGTGCAGCGATTCAGAAGCGCATGTGATTGAGACGATTTAAATCGTAAGTGAAACTCGTGAACGTGCGAGACATTTCTCTTCACCATTGATACGTTAGCACGCGCGCCGCATCTCGGCCACGTCGCGCTTAGACGACACCGTTTCATCTTTTCCGTAACCTGTTTCAAACCCAACTTCGCTTAGTTCCTCAATAAGGAGGTCTCTCAATTAGGAACAATTATGTTTATTAAGACAGAGTTTAACAATTAACTTAAACAGATGTTATTTTAATTAACATACGTTTGTAGTGGTACAATAAATACCCGAAAGTCTGTGTACTCTACAGTACCTACAGTGAGTGTACTGAGTATTCGTACACAGAGTATAATAATAATAATGCTTTATTCATAAAAATATTTATATAAGTTTACGCTTCAGCCAGGTGTACATGATAACAACCGGGATCGACAGCTTAACGTGCTCTCCGAGGCACGGTGGGGAGACCCACAAGGACTGCACAAACACACAGAACACGAAAAACATCTGTATGGCCAATACAAATGTTGGAATCGAACCCGCAACCGCCAGTGCAACAGCCACAAACCTGTGACCAGAGTGCTGTGACCGTTGCGCCAACGCGTCATCGCGCGGTTTTTTTGGGAGTAGGACTAACAAAAAAGAATAGTTTTTCAGCCTGTATAATCCCACTACTGGCCGTAGGCCTCTTTCCCCACGTAGGAGAAGGATCAGCGCTTACCCACAAGGACAGACAACCAAACCGGAAAGGAATATTTATAGAAATACAAATATCCATCCCGAGCGGGATTCGAACCCGGAAAGCGTCAAAGTTTTAGGCGACTACTCGCAGCACTACACCAGGACGGTTTTTGTTGTTTTATGAGTTAATTGTATCAACATGTGTACCGTATGTATAGAGCTATTATGGATTCTTATTTTCTTAATATTATTTAACTAAAAACTATAGCATTACGATATTTTACTTTTTACTGTTTTAAAATACGAAAACAGCGATATCGAAATGAGCAAAAAGTATCCGCACACGATGACACTCCCAGCAATATTCGACCTCAAGTCGGGAATATACTATTCAGGAATTTCTTTATGTCTTTCAGTTTGTCCTTCACTTGTGTTGTGTCTAGTGCGGAAAATTTTACATTTTATTCAGTGGCTGTTACTACTTTACATGTCGAAAACGGGTCGTAAAGCGAAAGAATACAACCGAGAAGGAAAGAAAAATTATAATTAGGCTTAAATCAGTGCGTCTCGCGCAAATTTCGACGATCGTCGGTCAAGCCCGTTCAACTACACATATCAATTATTAATAGATTTACTTTCAGCCTGTAATATCCCACTGCTGAGCATAGACCTCTTTCCCCACGTAGAAGACACGTAGGAGAGCTTAATCCACCACGCTCCAATGCGGCTTGGCGGATTGGTAGATTTGGCGCGCGGAAAACAGTTAAGAATTTGAAACTGAAGTGTTCACGTACCTACAAATAAAATTCATCGTGTTTCCTAAAAAAAAAACCTTAAATAACTGTTCCGACAATGCAAGATAGAAACAAACAAGTTTCAATTGGAAAGATTCGAAATATCTTGAGGAAGAATGGATATCACGGCCGGGTCACGATGAACAAGTGTTTCGTCGACAAATCGCCAATAATGTATAATAGTCGCCGTGTTTGCTCGCAATGTAAAAAAACCGACTTCAACTACATCGAGAAGTAATACAACGTAGGGACACAAAAAAAATTGTCAAGTATATAAAAATTATTTCGAATTTCGGTAAGCGTGTGCGTGGCAGCAAGGTCGTCTCCGGTCGCGTCGCTGCACTTTCATCCATCTGCACTTGTGCGCACTTAAAGTTAAATATCCAACAATATATCAATTTAAAAGTAAATACGTAAGACAAATATTTTATGTGCTCTTTCGACGAAAACATGTTATTGCTACAAAATTACACGAGATGAATAATTATAAACACGTGATAATTTAAACAAATTTAAATCGTATTTTTATAAAGGCTGTTAGAACTTTTACGTAATGACTAGCCGTGCCCGCGGTTTCACCTGCATTAATTTGAGAATAAAACTAAAAGATTTTATATAGCCTATAGTCTTCATCGGTAAACGGCCTATCCAAGACAAAAAAAATTGTTTCAATTCGTACCAATAATTCATAACATTATTATTCATTCATAAGATTAGCGCGTTCAAAGTAACTTTTCAGCTTTTATAATATTTATATTATTATTATAGAATAATAGTTGGAACAAC
The DNA here is from genome assembly GCF_905220565.1 of Melitaea cinxia. Lineage (NCBI taxonomy): Eukaryota > Metazoa > Arthropoda > Insecta > Lepidoptera > Nymphalidae > Melitaea > Melitaea cinxia. Next base: position 1,314,985 of record NC_059400.1, read on the forward strand.
ATGTTCTTTCGTGCCTAACTCGTAGTCAAGGACGCGGGTTCGGTGTTCAGAGGTCACGCCGCCTGGTGGTGAGGAGTCGTGGGAACGGGGTCAGGCGGACGCAGCGTCTCGCTTCGCTGACCGCCACCGCGCATCGTATGTGTCGATTTGACGAAGCCGGACAAATTCGTGCCATTAGTCACCACCACTTTTACTATGAAACTATTTCTTTTCGAATTTTTAATTTTATTTAATGTCCCATGAAGCTAAACTAATATCGACACTAACATTATAATTATATAATACCTGTAAAAAGAGAATAATTGTAATCGCTAAGTATTTCTAATTTACTATTCATAATCATTTATGAATGACCGCTAGTCTCTCTTACTATGCTCTAATCTAGTTCTAACTATTATAATAACCCAAATTCAGTTACTGAAATTTGAAAGTAATTAATTGACATATTAAGGAAACGTTAATATACTTTTGCATTCCCTAATTTTCATTCTTTTAGAAAGTTTAGTATTAGTCACAGATACTTAAACCTGATGTAATAATGAATTGCATAACGCTCTATCTCTTAAACTATATACGTAATACACGCTCAAACTATGAAATAAAAAAAAAACCAAACAAGAACAAGTTTATCAATAGACGATACAGGTTAAACAGTGCCAGCATTAAATTCTAGTCATCTAGTCAGTTCTCAAAATAACATAAATAATTACGTAATAGCACAAAGGCAATTAAATAAGTCGAATGTACCTAATTCAAGTCAAATAAAACGGCATGGGCAACTAATAAGAGTCCGTGGATGTTGTGTCACGTAATTTGTACGATAATAAAACATATATAAAACTTCGCATCATATGTTCTTGATTGTGACAAATTCAATAGCAACCCTAGTTTTAAATTCTTTACATATTAAAAGGTTTAATATAACCTGTCTTAAAAATTTGGCGTCAATTTTCGTAACTATTAAATTAGTGATAGAATTCCGTATAAACACGAAAGGAACTACTCGAACGTCAAAAATGTACGGCCAGTTAGCAGTATTAGACACAAATCGATAATTAGTATTACAAAGGAGCAACGATCCTTATATCAATCAGATAACACTCGAGTGACGCAACGCATAGCGTCTTGGAACGAGGCCGTAGTATTTCATACGCTACGGTTTTCATAATTATCGATGATGACAAAAAGCGACATTCCGTGAGCTGGAACCAGATCGCGTGCTGTCTGCGTCCCTATTTTGTTATTACAAGTTAGTCCTTACAACATTAATCTCCTGTAATGCCGCATTGACGTTTATTTATTCATTCACAGACGAGCGAACGGTTTATGTTGTTTAATCTTGGTCATATTTTAATTTTATCCTTATCAAGAATGTATAAAAGGAGTTATCATTGAAGATTTTTCTAAAATTCTCAGTAATTATAGATTTTTTAAGACTGTCCAGTTTACGTAGTCTAAATAGCATCCATGAAGATAGCATCGTGTAAACTAAAATTCTAAACAATTTAAAATTTAAAGGTGTTGCTAGAATCAAATAACAAATGACCAGTTTTGTACTAAAACTACTTTTAACTTGTTGAAAATTGATCCAAGTAATATTACAATCTACAATATTTAGTGTTAGTGAATTCAATAAAACTCTAAAAGGACTATCATTTATAGCAGGGTCGTTAAATAAAAACTCTTTACCAATGAGACGACAGAGAATAAATAAAAATGATATATTTAGAACAGTACAGAATAAAAATAACGTTAAGTTTTTACACGATTGTAAAAAAGTATTTACTGTTTTTATTGAGCTATATAAATTTTATAGTAGATTACTACAAATGAATAAAAAAAATTATACATGTAATTATTCATTTACAAGTAAAAACAGCTTATCTCTGTTTATAATGAGTTCATCGTTCTCTTGGATAAATATTAGCGAATTTCGTATTTACATACATTACTAAACTAATATTATAAAGGAGTAAACTGTGAATGTTAGTTTACCTTCAGGATAAGCACGAACAGAAAACGTTGATAAGTTTTTCAAAATTATTCCACTGGTATTTAGATTTTACTGAAGAAATTCATAATTCACGAAACAAAAGAAAAAAAAATTATAACATATTCCTTCCGAAAATTACAATTTTTGTGAGATGTTGTTAATAACCATACTCGTTCGAAACGGTTGGACCAATTTTTATGAAACTTTGTGTGCATATCGGGCAGGCCTGAGAATCGACCCACATTTATTTTTCATACCCCTAAGTTATAACGGGGGGGATTAAGGGGGCTAATAACATATATGGCAAAACAACGTTTGCGGGATCAGCTAGTATTCTTATAAATTTTAAGATCATCTACTTAAAGTTAACCCCCTGGGTTGATAAAATATATGGCAAAACAACGTTTGCGTGGTCAGCTGGTATCAATTATAAAAATGAACCATATACAAATTCACATGCTTTATGGTTTATCTTTCTATTTGAAGCATTTAAATTACCTTTAGAGAAAAAAAATATTTAGATTCTATGCAAAGTAACCTACGGTAAGGAATGTCGTTTTTAGTTAGTCATAGATCAAACTCGTTTAGCACATATTTCATTTCATTTTAAACTAGTTACTACCCAATACATCGTCTGTTAGATCACACGACTGAAGTAGAACTTACGAATCGTAACTATTACTTTATATCTTCACTAACTTATATCTCCCTTTCATCCTCGCCCGATCACACTTTTCGTAACGATCTCGTCACGCGTTCACCAGCTTACCCCAACCAGCTCCCCAAGTCAAGCTTGCGTAAAGTTTTACTTCAATAACAAACCCCCATTCACCACTAAGTCGCATTTATAATATTAGTAGGATAAGTATATATTATATGTATCATCAGACTCATTGAGACAGTTCAACGTCTGGGTAATGAATAGTCTCTGGAGATTTGTCTTCAGCGGAGAGCCGTTTAAATAATTAAGTCTGGGCAATTGTTCACTGTCGGGGATTCGTTATTTTGCTGAGCGACAATTTTCACACGATTTAAACACGATTGTTGTATTTATTTTACTTTGAAAAGACGCAGATTTCACGTGCAAATAATGAAAAAGTGATTCAAAACATTCTCGACATAACTATTTAATTTTAGTCTCAGACAGTATATACTGTACATATATACTTTTTTCTGTTTCTGCACTACTTTGGCCCGAGGTCACATCATCTGTCACTACCATGGGTTATGTCTGATCTCTTTAGATCTTCTCTCTTAGTTCACCGTTGTCAACTTCCTTTAGAACGATAATTTGTAAAAATATTAGTGCAGTAGTTAATAGTATAATAAATACGAATACCGAAAGCCACATTATTAGGTTTTTTTTTAATTTCTTCCAAATAAATTAGCATAACGATCATTATTGTCAATTTGTGGATAGCATTAATTTTTTACTATTTTATTAAATGTACAAAACTCGAGTAGATTAATATCATAAATGATTAAACCCAAATATTCGTGTAACAATGAAGTTTTCTCAAACATCACTAATTGCGAATATCCACATTAAACCGGTTCTACAATTTAAATCAATTATGTTCCTGCGGATGATGAAGCGACGACAAGATAAATTACCATCCAAAACCATTCCTCCGAAACTTATTATTTTTTTTTAGTTAAAGAATCAAGAAGAAACAGTTTGATATTTATAATTTTATATCTAGATAAATAAAAATTAATCACTTAATAACACATTTAGTGCCTAAGCCTAAGCGCTAAAATCTATTACGGTTCGATTAATTTTAGCCCAAGTTCTTTAATGCATTGAAAGCTATTGCGAGCTATTGTGAATAACTATTCAATAATTCTATTGGATTTGGCTCTGATCTTTCTACTACATGGGAAAAGAGGCCTATGCTCAGCAGTGAGATATTACAGGCTGAAGTGAATTCTATCGAGACACAAACGCAATAATCACCTTAATAAACGACGTTTTTATTGTGCCTTCTCTATTTCGTTTTCATATATTCAATATAGGATGTAAAGTGGAGTAAAAAAGACGTATTGCATGTGTAATCAAAAATTAATCTTTACTATTTTTTTTTTAATATATAGACTAGCGCTTGACTGCGATCTCACCTGATGGCAAGTGAAGATGCAGCCTAAGGTGGTGCGCGCTTGCCTAGAAGATGCCTATTCACTCTTGACTCTACTATATTTTCAAGCAATATGTTTCAATCTCTCGAAAATAAATTAGAATTAAAATTGCCTAAATATGAAAGAGAAAGAGAGTGAAACATGTCATAATGTTAAAATTTATTAATATCGATGTAATTTGTTACTAAAATATCATAATTATATATGTAAAATATTGTTAATAAAATAATGAAATGATACGTTACAACTTGATTTGACCCATTAGAGACGCGACTGACATGAAGGCATCAACATCTGGCGTGTTACATAACTTGTTTTATGTTTTTATAACATACGATTTGATTTAGACGCTGTCGAATGCAGTTAATGGTGCTTAAATTAAATATATTTTTATTTAGATTGTAAAGTGCGAATTTAGCAAAATTTATTTATGGATTTTGATATAAGGCTACCGGTATGACAAAAATATGAGGAGTAATCTACTGAATTAATGACCTCATTACCTTTTTGTTAACATCATCGATGGCGTTACTTGATTCGTTTATTTACAATTTGATTTTTTTTTTATGTCACTAGGTCGGCAAAAAAGCGTACGGCTCACCTGATGGTAAGAGATTACCGTAGCTTATAGACACCTGCAACACCAGAAGCATCGCAAGCGCGTTGCCGACCCAATACCCAATCCCCCCAGGAGCTCTGGTCACCTTACTCACCAACAGGAACACAATACTGCTTGAAAACAGTATTATTTAGCTGTGATCTTCTGTAAGGTCGAGGTACTACCCCAGTCGGGCTGCTCCATATTCTGAGCAGGAAATTCCTGCTGTACCCTACCTCAGTTGTCTTGATATGAATTTAATCTTTTTCTCAGACTAGTAAGCCTTTTTTGTATCTCCAGTCGTGCGTCAGAGCTGACACACACACTTTTTATTTATTTATCTTTAACTCTGAGAATGTTACTCTTTACTAAGGTTTGTTGTAAATTTTATGGTATATACCTTTATATACAAGTACGCGTGTATTATTACCATCTACAATTGTCTAATTTGTTTATACGTAATTGAATTAAACGTCACAAATTTTTTACATTTAGAAGTGTTAGTGTTTTATGTTAAATAAATAAAAAATACATCACTGATAAATCTCTTAAAAAAATTTCTCAAACTGGTAAAGTCAGTTTCATTTCAAAACGAGTTAGTATGTACATACGAATAATGATTTTGAACTTAGCGTCATTAGTAGGAAGTTACGAGAAACTCGGCAAAGCGACAACGTTTAGCGCCAAGTCGGTAAGTTTTCCTTATTTTCTTTAACGTATATGGTTATTCTATTTGCGGTTTGATTTAAACGATATGTCGCAGCTCGTGGGGACTTAGAATACTTGTGTTTCCTCGCAAACGAAAAAAAAAACCGACTTCAATTACATCGACAAGTAATACAACGTAGGCAGACGAAAAAATAGTCAAGTAAATGCGCATTATTAGAGATAGATGATTAGATTTCAATCAATAGGGCAACGTGGCAAGCACCACCTTTCGATTTAAAAAAAATCATTGTAATCGGTGCACCCAATTAAAAGTTCTGAGGTAACATACATAAAATAAAAAAATAGTCGAAATAAAAACCTCCTCCTTTATTTGAAATCGGTTAAAAAATATAGTTATAGCGATAACAGCTTGCGGAAAAATCTTAAGCAAAGTTGTGGGCTGTGTCGACGAGTTATCCCGTTGGCGGAGTGTTGCTATTGACACAATATGTATTTCACCATACACTAAATATAAGCATACGCAAAAGTGGGTTTTAAGTTATTATCGTTGCCTACTAGCCAAACTTAGGATGTATAGATTAGTAAAAGTGCATTAAAAATTACCAACTTCAAATATATTAATTTTTTAAGCAAATAAAACTTGAGCCCATAAAAATTGTCATCTCTATTTTTACACACGCTTAGGGTGTTATTTTTTTTTTTTTAGATTTATCAAAACAAAAAATAGTTTCCTATCGATTTACGTATGCCAGAGTTGCTATTCAGAAACAACGACGACGAAAAAAAAAAAATAGACGGAAAACAAAAACCGATAATCACATGTGCCAGCACTAGTTTACCGTAAATAACAAAAAAAAAAAAAATAGAATTCAAATTCTAATGACTTCACATCATTAGGAATTCGTAATAACTTAATTATTAAAAATATTTTTTCCCAATAAATCTCTTATCAAAAACGTCAATTCGTTTAATGACTAAACTTTAGTCATTGCGGAACTTGTCAGATGAATCAACTTCGCTGTACGCATTATTATTTATAGTATAGCTAGCTGGCCCCGCAAACATTGTTTTGCCATATATGTTATTAACCTTCTTAATCCCAACCCCATATAACTTAGGTTTATGAAAATTAGATGTTAGCCGATTCTCAGACCTACTCGATATGGACACAAAATTTCATAAAAATCTGTCTACCCGTTTCGGAGTATTTTATCTAAAGTTGTGACACGAGAATTTTATATATAAGACCGACACGGTCAGTCGGAGACGCGGGTTCGAACCCCGCTGGAGCGGTCAATTTTCGATATGATATTCAAAAATGTTTATATATAAGATTAGAACGTTCGATTCAGTGAAAACTACACTAAATATTATGAGCTTTTTTGTCTATTGGTTGTTATTTTGTCACATAAATATATATTTAAAAAAAAATTAAACGTATACGCTATAAACTAAATTTAACCCATACTTTAATATAGAAGCCAGCGAACAATAAGAACTAACTGTACATATAATAATAGCAGAAATAATAAGTCATAACACCTTTATATAATTTTTTTTTATATATAAATAATTCTTTACCGTATATCAATGGAGACTTGAAAAAAATTGTTAAGAAATTTGCAGTTGCGTCGTTCTCTTCACTTACACTCTCCGCCAATTGACTCATCATAACGCATCGTAATTTTTTTGTGTATCGAACCCTAGTTGGATGATGTAATGCAACATTGTAGCATTTATAACACACAGGACTAATTTATTTGCTATTAATATTAACAAATACAAATAGCTAAAGGCAAGCATGCTGACGGTTATTTAAAAAATATAGGTATATATTTTTCCTAACAATTAACAATGACAGCACACTTACATACTTTGATATATGTATTGTATGTGTAAAAACCAATAAAAGAATTATTTTTTTCTATGTTCATTTAAAAATTAATCATAAATAATGTAGAAATCTTGACGCTTGAGCATAATTCATATCTTCATATCGACTTTATCCGTGACATTTCATTCTCGTTAGTCATTTTATTTATTTATTATTACTTTTAAGCGATCATGCTTATATACAGCACGCTATAATATAAAACATTTTATAAAACTTATGTACTTATCAACATTCGCACATAACACACGTATAGAAAAACATTGTACTTGAATACGATAAAAATGTAACATAAATAAAATTGCACATTATTATTATTGAAATACCACGTACTGGCGTAGTAGCTGTGTGTGCATGTGTGTGTGCTTGCAACGTTTTTACATAACATAATATGTAATTGTTAACTATAATGACAATGTATTTTATGTTGAACAGTTGAGCAGTTGACAACAATATTCATTTAATAAATGTAAGCTATAATTTTAACTGTATATTGTTACAGATAATATAGTCAGTAAATTTTATTGTTCTTTTTTTTTCAAAAGTAGTAATTATAGGAGAGGGGAATATCCAGAAAGCTTATTAAAATTATATTCTATAATAAAATCTTCACTAGACTTACAACAGATATATTATTAAGATACGATTATTAGGTTGGTAGCTTTATGTATAGAAAAGATAAGAATTCTTTCTTATGCCTTTCAGACCCTGTGTGTAGATGCCGTGGTGTGTAGGTCATGACGTAAACCACAAACCAAATAGTGTCCTATCCACGTGATTTCTACAAAGAAGAGACCCTTATCGCTGAAGCCGACACGTGACACATTTGAGACATTGCAATCTTCGATAAATAAGGTATTTCACTCTCTGAGACCAAACCAAAAAATATTAATTAGGCGGAGGCAAACCACTAGAAAATACAATTCCCAGGGATTGGTTAAAATCAAGAATAAATAAGAACTTGAGCATTATTTTAAAACAAAGTTAATTATAAAAAAAAAACAGCAGGCACTCTAAAAAAACAGGTCTGAAAGAGTTTTGTGAGTATATCCCGGCGTTTATTATTTATATATTATAACGTGTGATCAATCTATTTCATTACATATGTATTTAAATACACTGCATTTCTGTACCATAATTGTACCATTTCCTTAATTTTGTTACCCTAGTATTTATTTACCTGGAAGGATTCTTCAATCAAGAACTCATTTCGTACATAAATCCTTATATGCCGTTAAGTTGCTTTCTTTTGGGTTTTTTCTTATATACAACTAGGTCGGCAAACAAGCGTACGGCTCACCTGACGGTATGCGATTACCGTAGCTTATAGACGCCTGCAACACCAGAAGCATCGCAAACGTGTCGGGGACTGGACACTTTAGGTACTTGCCATAGGAACACAACACTGCTTGAAAGCAGTATTATTTAGCCATAATTTTCTGTAAGGCCAAGGTACTTCCACTGTCAGGCTGCTCCAGATCTTGAGTAGGATATTTCATGCTATACCCTACCTTAGTTAAGAAATTTAGAATACACATTATTTAAATATAATTATATTAACTTAGGTTTTGCCCATAGTCACCACGCTGGGCAGGCGGGTTGGTGACCGCAGGGTTGGCTTTGTCGCACCGAAGACGCTGCTGCCCGTCTTCGGACTGTGTATTTCAGAGCCAGCAGTTGGATGGTTATCCCGCCACCGGTCGGCTTTTTAAGTTCCAAGGTGGTAGCGGAACTGTGTTATCCCTTAGTCGCCTCTTACGACACCCACGGGAAGAGAGGGAACACATGAGTTCACGTTATTTTTGGCGTAAACTTGTGGAGGCCTAAGTCCAGCAGTGGACTGTATAGGCTGTAATGATGATGAATAATAACTTAGGTTCAATTTTATTTAAGTGTTGTGTAATTATAAATAGCTTATGGATAGAATTTCAAATAAATATTTATCGTCGTAAAAACGACCGATAAAATAATTTTAAACTAGAGAACACGTCGTAAGATAACTGTTACCTATCGTCCGATAAAAATCATACACAACTCGATACTCGTGCGTTATCAATGATATTATTGAAGGTATTTCGCTGCATATTTGTACCATGACGTTCCCGTGTAGTAAGATTAATGAACGGCTGAATTACAGATCGAGTAGATTACCAATATTCTTGATTATAAATTATCATTTATTTGTCAAGAGCAGTTTAAAACAAAATAATATAAACCGCTTGTATTTACGACTCTCTGTACTCCACTTTTATAAGTCAATAAATACAAAAACGATGAATACGCTCATGAAAAAAAAAATTATATCAACTCATCCAACAAAACATCTTACTACTTATAAGGAATGTTTATTATTCAATCACATCTGAATTTTTTCTGAATCAATCTTGCGATCATGACACCAAAATTTTCAGGCGAGCTAATCAACTAAGTAAAGACAATAAACCAACGGAGGTCTTATGCTACTTAAGGCCTGAATAATTGACCAGTACAAAGTTTATTCTCGAATTACATATCCAAAATCGAACATGCGTGCAGCAATATCTTGCATGTACTCGTAGCACAAGTTAATTTCAACGAAAACTCAAGACACGTCTTAAAATATAAAATATTACTTTCCGGTTACTTGATTAATTATATATTTTATCTGTTTAATATATCGGAAGTCCGTATTTAGTATCTTACGAGTAAAGTGTGCGAGGATTGAGGACGTAATAATTCATGTTGTCGACTGTTAGCAGCTCGTAAGTCTTATCAAATTTCAAACGGTAATGTGTCGTCCTTGTCGATTGCTTTCTAATTGGATTGTGTATTTACTGTTATAAAATAATAGGTACATTAGTCGTTTCTTTTTCACACATAAACAGTGTTAGTTAGTGTTAACTCATATTCACTTTAAGAGTAACAGCAAAGTTTCCGTCCTGATTATTCTGAAGAGAATCTACATCCCAAAAACCACTAAGTAGTGTCACATTATCTTAAATATTAACATACAATAAAGTTACGATACAAACGTACTTTCTAAGACTATTTGAATTAAAGATAATTTTTGCCTTCTTACCTTCCAAATTACTGTGTGTTGAGTGTTTTAAAGACTCGCTAATAAATTTTTTGAATACCTGTACTGCAATATAAAACCTGCCATTAACTGAAGTCGGACACAGCAGAATATATCCTGCTCAAAACCTTATAGAAGATCACAGCTAAATAATACTGCTCTTAAGGGGTGTTGTGTTATGTGGTGAGTAAAGTGACCAGAGTTCCTGGTGAGATTCGCGTAGGGTTGGCAGCGCGTTTGCGATGCTTGTAGTATTGCAGGCGTCTATAGGCTACGGTAATCGCTTACCATAAGTTTGCCGACCTAGTTGTTTAAAAAAACCTGCCATTATGATCGATTTTACTTAATTTATCATGAATGTAAATAACCTAGTACCAAGTCGCGGTTCTCACGTGATGGTACCATCTGCTTAGCAATTACGCAATAATTTATGAATTACATCTGGTTACAAGACATCGTGTTGCTAAGCATAATGTCAAGATAATTCCTTCTATGTTTCTATTAAAAATACTTCACTAGAATCCTTACCAAGTAAATTTAAATTCTGGTGAAAACGCTTATCCGGACCTTATGAGCTATATCTATAATAGTATAGACAACATTTAAATGTAATTTAACGCTATAATTCATAGTGGTACCAATTAAATTTGCATTATAATCAAATAAAAAATACACAAAGTGTTAACTTTTTGACAATATCGAAATAACGTCATTTTTTAAACAGTTTACGTGCGTGACTCCCTCTTTCTTATCCGGTTGATTTTATACAATTTGTATAATTGACACCGTTAAACGTCCATTATATTGGTGAAAACAAACATCAAAGACACGTAAACGTTTCAAAGCATAGTGTTATTTTCATTGTAATCGACTTATTAACGGTAATTAAGATAGTGTTTCTAACTGGAAGTAGAACTTTGACACTCCGTTCTAAAATTAATAAAATAACAAAAAAAAAACACTACTAAAAAAGTAACAACGAATTGATCTGCAACGATTTATCGATAAGCAGTTTTCGACAGTTTTCTGTCACTATGAGATTGCATTTAATTATTAGAAACTGTTGTAGGAACGTATACATATTTACAAAATAAAATTTGTATCCACATATAGCCAATGTCTCGTATTATTTATTACTTCATACTAGTTTCGTAAAGGCATACAGCATATTCATTTGTATTCGGCATTTGTACTGTACTTAATACAAATTTAATACCAATCACTTGTGCCTACAGGATATCGCACGAACAATAAAAATGTTTCGAACTTGATAAAGAGTACAAAACATAAAATAATGATTGTAGTTATGAAAATTGACTCAAAATGTCGAAGTTGGTTTCAATTGTGGTTGAGCTTTATTTGAGGTAGTTATAGCCTATATATCTTCAGCTGACACAGGGCATGGCAGGAAACACCCTGCTCAAATCTGAAGCAGCCCGATTGGGAATATTCCCCGACCTTACAAAAGATCGCAGCTAAATAACACTGCTTTGAAGCAGTGTAGTGTTCCTGTGGTGAGTAACGTGACCAGAGCTCCTGGGGGGAGCGATTGGGGGTAGGGTCGGCAAAACCAGTAGCTGCAGAAGATTGGTAGTTATTTAAAGGTAACAATATTGTAAGTTAAACATCGTACTTCAGCCTTATTTTGGAGCGATCGATTAAAAATCAAACTAAATTTAGTCTTTCATTAATATTTCAATACAAAAAAAAAAAAATTATAACCATACAATAAGGATGATGACTGCACATGATTCACGTTTTGACTGTGTATAGACGAACAGAATGCTTAAACATCCGACGTGGGTTTAACCTCGCATAATAAGACACATTTGCGACCTTTCCAGGCATGAGTAAGCGTATGGATTCAGAAATGTATGTACTTTATAATTTAAAATAATTAGAAGTGTAACAGACTGAAGTGGCAGTCGGCTGTTCACATCTGTCATAGAATCGATGGGCGGTGGAGTAAGAAGGTTCTTGAAGGGATGCAAACTTAGTGTTGGTCGCTCTCCAGCCAGTTGGACCGATGACTTGTAGAGGGTCTGGTAGTGCATGGTTACAGCAGGTGATGGGGTCTTTTGGCGTACCCTTTACTAACGTCCAGCAGTGGAATGTAATAAGTTGGTGATGATTTTCTTTCTATAGTTAAAACGTGACATTGAAGCTATAGATATGTCTGATGGTAAGGGAATAATGTATTCTGTTGGGTTCAGGGACTTTCCCAGTCGGTCTTTTCTATATTTTTCCAAAGACATTTCCTGCAATGTCTCCTCCCTGAACACAATTTTTACATAATTTAACTGACATACAAGTGGAAGTTATAACCAATTACGTTAAATAAATTTATGAGAATCGATAAGGAACTTGATGATTGAAAAGTGAATATAAAACAATTAGAATTTTCAACATTTCCGATCTATAACATTTGTTTAAAATACCAGAGTTAATTTTTTCAATTTTTTTTTCCGGGATAATCACGAGAACTGCTTGGCCAATTTTAAGTATTATTTTTACGTTAAAATTTTTGTTAGGGATAGAATACATCTTAGCAAAGTAGAGATTTAATCAAAAATGCAATAATATAAACATTTTTAAAGAAGAAACATTTTTAAAGACGAAATTATTTAAAAGCAACTTATACAAGAAATTCTTACAAACAAACTGAATTGAATGCTGACTGCTGCCCGATTTAGTGCGGGGATGCGTTGAACTCAAAACAAAGACATTAATCTAAACTTATAACTCATAAAACTTAAAAGAAATAAATGGGGCTGTAAAAAATGAGCTGGACATTTTAGGAAATTAAGCTCATAAATATTTGCATTTTGCCATGCGTCTTGATTGCCACATAACTTAGAGTCATCGTAAAAATTCAAAACAAAAATAGAACCGTGTTTAACATAGATTATTTGTTTATCTTTAAGATATAGGACGGTTGTAATGGACAGTTTACCGAATCGAGCTCAATGAATGTTTTCATTTTGCCACGCGCCTCGATTGCCACATTGTTAGCACGAGGACCGGATAAGGCGGAGCCACGGTGAAGCATTGTCATTAAGAAATCGTTTATTAACTGATAACGAGACAATGTTATAGGAAATACCTATTATTAGACATGGAAATGGTTAAGATATGACGTGTATTTTATATTTCTTTAGATTTATTCATCTCTAGTTGTTGCCAATAAAACTGAAACGATGAAATTGAATAAGTCTTCCCAAATATGTACTTGTAGTCGTACTTATAGTTCTAGTCTAGAAACTAAATTCAAATCGAGTGTCATGTGATCTCAGATATATTTATTTGTATTATTTCGTAATCCAATAACTCAGTTCAGAGTAATTAATTACTACCCTAGTGGTCGCATTTTCGTATTTATTGGTGTACAAATATTATTAATAATAATAATAATAATCATTTATTTCAGACAAAATTTATAATTTTATTTTTTTTATTTTTAATTATATTTTTTCATTAATACATAGTAACAAAAAATTAAAAAGTCATCATTCTAAATAAGTAAATGTGTTGCAATAAATGACAAACGTTAAGTCATTTTCGTCATCTTCTAAAACCATAGTTATACACTTTAAGCAGAAAAGTAATCAATGACATTGCTTGATTTATTATTTATATTTTCACACGTTATCACTAACACATTTAATGATGACAACAGACACTCCCAAATCCGGTTACAGATTACACAAATTACATTATAAAAAAAAAACATCTAATTTTACTCTCCGTTCTACAAAGGCGATCGTGTGTCTGGGATTCCACTTCACCTGACATAGAATACGCATAACCGATAGGAACGTACCGTAACCCACTATCGACGACTGGTTTTGTAATATTACACCTACCTGTTTACCCATTCACTGAGACAACACAAGTGAATAGAAACACGGAATTCAACGACACGTCTGTCATAGAAAACGGACAATTGCGTCCGACACAGTACAATGAAGTCTTTGTTAAATTTGACACGACGTAACATATTGGGAGAAGTCATTCGTGAAAACCAATTTGTTAAACCAATTTATCATTGATAATATTCGCAAATATATTTAGAAAGTCTCGATGGCAGTGCAAGTCGTGAATGATTATCGAGATAATAATTAATGTAATTTCTGCCTCTGAAAACTGGACGTCCTCGCTCGATGAGGGTGAAATAATTTTTGGCAAGTCTGCACTCGACGGCATTGGTTTAGCGGGTCAATGTCGTTTAAGGATAAAGTGCAGGAAAATCGGAATTGGTGTCACAGGTTTGAGTAAACAAAATGACGAAAATTCTGATCGAAGTGAATTTCAACAACTGTTTACAAAATAACAAAAAAAAAATACGTTCCATTCATGAATTTAAATCATCGTAATAAAATTTACCACTCGTAAATTCAAACTTCTCGTGACCAACGCATTCCAAGATTTAATGTTCGATTGCTTTCGGCTAATGTTTCTAAAAATCATTTGCATAATAAATCAGTTATTAACGAGTAACCATTTGGCAGACAAAATGAAAGGCAATTTCGACTATAAATTAAGACAATATAATAACGCTCTCGAGGAAAATAATTTGGCTAACAAACAAAAACTTAGAACTTGCGTTCAGTTAAATATAAATTTCCAGTCTTGAATCAACGACGTTGTGATTCTTTCATAAAAATGTTTTACTATATAATCACTAACTGCATCAATCAACGTGAAATACCATTTGTGGCTTATTCGCAGACGATATTTAAACCGGTTGTAACATAATTAGATTAGTCACGCTATCTTTTCTATCGTGACTTTTATTTTGAGCGGACAATCATCATTTAGATTGACTTCTTGAGATTCATAATGAAAATCATATATTTATTCCTGTAATGTTTGAAAGATTACAATTTGCTACGACACGTAAGCAAAACGAACAGTTTCCAGAATATAGCAACCAGGCATAAGAGGCAATTTCTACTAACCTTCTTGTAGAGCTTGATCCACGTGAGGTCGCCTTTGGAGTCGGTGTATTGGAGCCCGAAGAACCAGACCTCACGGAGGCCGATTGTCTTCACGACCTGGTCGAAGAGCTGCTTGCCAGTGGTCGTCTGCTGGATCGCGAACTCCAGCTCCGCGTCCATCGTCGTCACCCGGACATTCATCTAAAATACGAAAAAAAAAGGTTACCAGACAATTCCTGATTTCTTCTAATCATAATATCAAGAGTATGTGTTTGGTTTTTAGTTTTTTTTTTTTTTTTGCATAATAACCGAAATTCATTTAATAGATTCTGTATTTTTTTTTACTATTATCAGAACAGTAATTGGTATGAGACGAAGCTCTGAATATAGATTTTACGCGATTTTGACGACAATTTGCTAATAAATATACAATAATGACATAACTTCTGTGTATGTGTGTCATATTAATGCTTACATAAAATCGATTTTAGTTTTAAATAACATGTTTCTAAAACACTTGTGTCATGGTATTTATTAAAATGATTTGAATTAATGATTCAGAACATAAATACGGAATGATTAGAGTATGATACATTCAGATTTTTGAAATTAATTGCCACAGTCAGGAGAAACAATCCACCAAGAGAAAGAAGCCTTCCAACCAGGTGGACCGACAAAGTAAAAAATATAGCGGGAAGCCGCTGGATTCAAAGGGCCCAGGACAGGGCGGAGTGGGGTACATTAGGGGAGGCCTATGTCCAACAGTGGATTTTTAAAGGCTGATTGATGGATAGATGGATGGATGGAATTAGGAGAAATAAGCAATACAAATTGGCAAACAATACAGCATTTTTGACACTATAAGTTTCTAAGGGAACAAAATCAAAGTCAACAACTAATAAAACATAAGCAAAGATATAAATTACGAAATTAAAATCCGTAGAGGGAGTTTGTAGAATGACAACAATATTGGTCAAGGTAATAAACCTATATGGTTAATTATACATCATTCTTATAAAGTTTTCCTTATAATAAGGTAAATTATAAATTGTGGTTAAGTCTTTTAATAGTTTGTGATTTCGTCGATTTAGAAAAAAAAACCCGTATTAATTAACCCTAATTAGGTACTATTCTATTATTTTGGTACTATTCTTACGGTCTTCAAAATTCTACTGACATTGTGATCTCTATCACATTCGTCCTTAGTGTCCATTTTACGAATATTTGCGAAATCAATAATGTTTTTGGGACTATTGAAAACCATCAATCCAAATTAGTTAAGTTTTCATTCATGTATTCACTCTAATAAAAAAATGAGAACAGATGATTTCGCCAATGTCACGTAAAACGATAATACACGAAGGAGTTTCATGAGTCCAAGTTCTCAATAACGTTTACATATGTTAAGAGTCACCTTATACTGTCATCAAAATTAACGAATATGAGTTTCGTTCATGTTACTATATCTGTATCATACAAAAAGAACCGAAGACAAAGGTCAATTAAAAGGGAAACCAAAACAAAAATAGATGTAATTTGTTTTGTATCTATATTTACACGATTCTGTTGAGTCGCTGCCAAACGGATGTGATCTTCCGGGACGATTGTGTCATAGTTATTTACAAACTGCATTCGCTTCTGATAGAAACGTATGTCTACTTCGTATACAGATTTTATCTAAAGTATTAAAATTAAGAAGAGATCTTTAGAAGTACAAATTTCATATGTTGCTGGTGATGTTATTGTTAGTGTATCTAATAAAAATTCTGATAATTTTTTTTCTTGTATCCATATTAAATTTTGCTTCATGAGTGGAATTCAGACATCTATCAGCAAGATATGTAACCAAAAGTTTTACCTTATCTCGCAGATAAAATTATTTATAGGCTAAAAGACTTTATAAGCAGTAATCAAATTTGGCCTCAAGTAAATATAATACACGTAGAAATGTAAAATACACCCAAAACACCGTTTTACCTTCGCTACCTTATCTTATCGCCGTAGTTGACAATTATTTTAGTGTAACGTTTCTAGTTATAAATACCCCATTGCCTAATGTTTACCTTGTTCCGAATGATAGAAATTTAAGTAGGATAGCAATTCAAATTAATTTTTCCTTTCATGAATACTTATCCGAACTACTTGGTTTTAGCGATCTAAATAATGAATACCTTGGTCTTGTTTTCCATGCATATCGTGTGACAGTACATACAGTTCTTAGAGGCCTATTATGGATAATGCTATTTGACGGATGACGGTATGAAACAGAAAAAAGTTTTTTTTTTTTCATATTTTTAACCATCGAATTCCACTACATTTTTGAAATATTTCAATGCAAAAATATGAACCTGAAAGTTGTAGTTTGTTAATTAATGTGAATAAGGTCCTAATGACCTATTCTCCCTCCTTCTGTTAAAGTTTATTCGTAACTTATTTGCAGGATAAACTTTTTTCAAAACCGGTGAAACAGGCCCGTAGTCTCTTACTTCTATTACCGAGTCGCTTATCACGCTATCGTAAATCAACGAACAATGGTCTCGTGAGCGATGTTATCGAATAATGTCTGGCAACATTGTACTTTGTGTTCATTCATTGATTATAGTTTCGAGGTCGTCTATGATGAGCCTTGATTCCTCCCCTATCATTTCTACCTCACATGCAAACCATTATGTTGGATCTGTATCCGTAATAAACGCTGTTAGATTACGATGCATTTTTAAAAATCCAAAAAATGTCTAGTTTATTTCATCAAAAGCTGATAAAATTTATCTTGCAGATAAGTCACTATTTGGTACTTATGAGCAGAATGTAAAAAGCCTTCTTATAACTTTCTACATGTTAAATACTATTTTGTATCTGATAGTTTTATTAGAAAGGAACGCGCAAGATATGCCCTAAAATTCTATGATGATTTTAATTAACAAAGTCTTTAATAGTGACAAGATATTTGAACATATACTTTATACACTTAGACTGAAAATATAACAGAAACATAAAAAACATTGGAAATATGCATATTTATCAATAAGTTAATCTTTAAGCAATGTTTATACTAACGTCAATCGCCTAGATAAGATGAAAGTTAAAGTATTACTATCTACTTATCAAACGGAAATGCCATTTAACGGTTCGAACAGTGTTTAAAGTGTATTTGATACCGGGTAGAGGTAGATTGTCGTTAATTAATGCATTAAAAGGCGATATTCAGGAATGAACAAGCGTTGATCTTGAACGCGATGAATCAGCTCGTAAAATAAAAGCAGTAGATAAGTCGGTGGCGACAATCTAAGACTTATCGCTGTAAACGACGGATGTTTATGCAAGGCTAGCAATTTACTGATTAACAATCTACGCTACTTACTTAGTCTGAATCTAGAAATATTATTGTGATATTAAGTTATTTAAACCGAGAATTGAATGAAATCAGATATCAAGTGGAAGGTTTCATTGCAACATGTAAAGTAATTATTGTTTAACGAAAATCGGAATAATTTCGACCAGCATTCACTGAAAAGTCAAAGTCACATAAAAATACTTTACAATAAATGATAATGTGATATTTAAACGACACATTAGCATGATCGTCGTTTCAAGGGTATATTAAGAGGCGAAGGCATGGGGGCAAGGTCTGAAAAAATTCTATAAGCGTTGTTATTGCAACTTTAATGCTGGCTCTTATTTTTTTAATTGTAAACGATGAGAAATAATTAAATATTTAATTAACAGATGCAAATTTGATTCACAATTATTATTATAACCATTGAAATGTTTTAAATTCTATTTACTTATTAACGACTACAGTGTGCACTAAAAAATACAAACGAGAAGGACAAGTGCAGCTTCTGTGAAAAGTAAAATAAAATAGCACATTAGCCATTTATTTCATACAAATTGATTCAGGATAGAGTCGTTATATCACAGACTGGCTGGTTGGTGTAGTTATAAAACACTTACACACAAATTCTCTTCAAATTGATAAGACTCACCTCGTCTATTGTAGACTTATCTCTACTCTTCGTCAATTTCGATTTTTTACTTTTCGATTGACGCAACAAAAACTTAAACATGGTTACAATCAAAAATTTTAACTACCAGTAAGAAACTAAAAGACGTGTTGGTATAGGTGAAAACTTCGCTTAAATGGTATTATAGCATCTCCGTTTCGTGAGTCAAAGGCTGGAAGATGATCTCGTTTATAACGATATCTTAGTAATTTATAATATTAACTAACTAGTTACGGACACCGCCGGCGTGTATGAGGTGTGCATCAGACTCAGCAAACAAAAGATATGGTGGTGACATCATTGGCACACTTGCTCTCGTGTTAGACACATGATAACTGAAGTTGAATAATACTTGATAAACTATTCGTTATAGCATATATTTATTCTGATCGGAATTATTATTAAATGTAATTAATATTTAATGAATTTTTATTCACTCATTCATTTTGTTTGATTACTTTCAACAGCGCTAAATATATAATAATCAGTATCTTCAAACAACCCGGTTTTTGTCTGTAATCTTTATAAAAATTACGCTTCAACCTGTAATATCCCACTGCTGGGCATAGGCCTCTTTCCCCATGTAGGAGAAGGATCTGAGCTTAATCCACCACGCTGCTCCAATGCTGGTTGGCGGACATATTCCCTACTATGTGTAAAGATAGCTATCGGGTATACATGATAACAACCGGGACCGACGGCTTAACGTGCTCTCCGAGGCACGGTGGTGAGACCCATAAGGACTGCACAAGCACTCAGATCATGGCAAACATCTGTATGGCCAGTACAAATGTTTGTCATGTGCGGGATCGAACCCGCAACCGTCAGCGCAACAGCCACTAACCAGTAGTGCTGTGACCGTTGCGCCAACGCGTTGTCAAAACATTATAAATACTATGTACCGTAAATTTTCTAAAATTACCATTAACGAAATCTATAAGCCTCTAATAATATATACGATACTTAATTATAGTCCCTTGCCAGTTCGAACAACACATTCCGATACGATCGCACAGCATGGATTACCTTTGAATAATTTAAATATGAATGTGTCGAATCTAACTTACAATACGTAGAAATATAATATGGTATCGTTAGTATTGACAAAACTTTTCAAGGTTCCGTTACCATGGAAACGGATACATAATTAACGTCACACGTAGATTTTTCTTAAGAAATTTTACTAAAGAAAAAATATTTTTAAACAATGAACAATACTTAAACGCAACACGAGATATGGATGGAAATAATGATGACGAGATTAGAAATTACACAGTCGCTATTTTTAGTCACTCGAATGACAGTAATGAACGTAAAAATTACCTAATAGTAACAGTCGACGAGGATTAAATCACGAAATGTTTTCATCGCATCAATTAATCGTTTTCATAAGTTAATTGGCCCGACGATCTTAAACTGGATTATGAAAGCGACTGAGATCTGATAAGACGAGATTTATTTCTGATCTCATAGAAAGTTGTCTCTAAAATCCCGTTATATCTGAAGTACAAATTCAGTTATCCACTATTTGAAGCTTTACTTTTAATTATTAAAAAAAAAAACAGATATTACAAGTACTTGTAGCACCTAACTCCAACAAACTCAGTAAAAATTAAGTACATAATATATTGTTAAGCAAATTTTACAGTCAATTGAATACGTAATTTTGACATCAATAACTGGTTACTTATAATCTTGTAAGATGAATAATGGCCGTGAAGAGAATAGCAACTGTAGTAGGTACATGTTTATCATTGTGACGACCTATAACCGTAGAAAAGGAAGTAAAGGCGTAGGTTCTTACGCTATTATATTATGTTCAAGGTACGTGAACTAATAGGAGTATTGTAATTTAAGACAACAAGGCTGTATTATATCAATAAAAGGAGCTCTTGTTGCTTTTCTGGAAAATATTTTCTCAAACTGACGTTAAAATTTGAAGAAACATTTTTTCATATTTTGGTATGAAGTTTTTTTCCAAGAGTGCCACCTCCACCCAACGAGTGCCAATAGGATCTTAATTCTGTGTCGTCGGCTAGAAAACGTACACATTACACAAGCGCAAACCAGACGACTGTGCACACCAAGATCGATCCTGAGATCACTATAACACTCCTGGGGGGGGGGGGGTTAGGGATAGGGTCGGGAACGTGCTTGCGATGCTTCTGGTTTTGCAAACGCCTATAGGCTAATCGCTTCCCATCAGGTGAGCCGTACACTTGTTTGCTGACGTAATTGTATAAAAAAAACGCCATAGCCAGTTGTGACCACTGCGCCAGTTCTCTAGAAACATCGTTGTCGAGAGTTAAGGCAAAACATTTGAATGCTTTCAGTATAAATAAAGTTTTGCCATTTTGCATATACAACTGTTAAATTGCATTCGTAAAACAATTTTCATCTATTCCTAAAAATGTCTGTTAATGCAACCCATAAACACATTGTAGAACGATCAAACGAAAAAATAAATTGAAGTAATCACTAATTGCCAAACCGGTCCGGAAACTGAATCATAACAAAACATTTGTTTAGTAGGTTATTTTCGTTTTTTGTAACTTAGATAATATTCTGCCGAGGAGAAAAAAACGTTTGATGGCACACCATCAGGCGCTTACATTTAAGAGACAGGTGGTACACAGGTGAAACTATCACATGGCTAACAATATCACCATAAATGTATAATTTTAAGTGTATTATATTTCTGCTATTTTTTTCGATAAATCAGCTACGTTTTAAATCTACGTTACATGAGGAAAAAATATAATCTGTATAAAAATAATAAAAATTTCGTGTCACGATGTACGTTAGCTAATTTTTATCAAATTTTGTAATTTGGTCTAACTTAGGAGATAGGGTAGTTTTTATCTTAATTGGATTCGGTAGGTGGTGCTCCATCGGCATGTAAGCAATCAAATTTGGTAGCTGTTTTCCGGGCAGAACTATGTCTGCCGAGTCCGCTAGTAATAATATATCTAAATGTCTGTTTTTTTTTTATCTCATCTCGCCTGTATTTTTTAATATCAAGCTGCTAATTTCGGGAGGGTAGGGGAGACTGGGTACGGTTGTGACAATTGAGGTTTGACCGCCAATAATTTTGTTAATTTACTAGTTAGTTGAGACAAAAATTACTTAAATCGTAGCTTGTATATATGTCCACATAAAAATACTGACATTTTGTCTCAAAATACTTTGTATTAGTTATAGCATCAAATTTGAAAAAAAAAGAAAAGTGTCACAACCGACCACACCCCAAGGACGGTTGTGACAGTGGTTGGGGTCAGTAGTGACAGACATAAATATTCATAGAATTGGTTTATAATGGCTTTTATTCTTAGAAATGTTTAACATAACACAAAATACTTTTCTTCTATATAAAGTTTTACAGTTATAAATCAAATTAAATTAAGTCTACTCTTATAATTAATAAGACACTGCAACATCTGATGTTATTATCACCATCTTCTTTAAAATCATAAAATCAGTCAAAGTGTTAACTAAATTTAAATTACCGGTAACTATAAAACTATTAAACTATTTAACGGTATTATAATAACAGCCATCTCATTCTCATCCCAAGTAGCAGGTCGGTTTATGTTGTATTTATTTGTCAGTTCAAAGGCCAGTTTTCGTACCTCTTTTTTAATAAGGTCAAAATATATTTATTTACGCGCAACGTGTGATATATATTGATAATAGCTCTTCTTACTCCTTAGAAAATACTTTATTATGAGCTGCATATCCCATGCTGATGCTATTTACATCGTGATTCGCACCGACTTCATCACGTTAACGAATGTATCGTAACAACGACATGCGATTAATATTATGCATTTCTGCAGCTCTCCGTATAGAAGTCCCACGTTTTACTTCATCATAAGCATCCTACAAATATCAAACCGTGCTCTTTTGGTCTTTAGCAAGCGTTTTCTGGGCATCTAAAAGCAAAAACATAAAAAAATATATGTCACAACCGTACCCACTACATTTGTCACAACCGTACCCAACGCATACTTCTGAAAACAATAAAACACCATGAGTAACCTAAATTATCTACGTAAAAACTAATCATTGGTAATTAACTACTAATATTCAATTGATAACAAAAAAATATTTGCTATAGTATATATGTATACCAATAAAAGTAAATAATAAAAGAATCTGAACAAAAAAACTTACTTTTGGCTGCTGAAAAGCAATGTGGCCTCCTGCTTTTTTTTACGTTGGGCACTGGCTAACGCAATACTGAGCAACATGTGTAGACATGCATCGCGCTTCTTTTTTGTCTTACACTCTTCCGCGTATTCCGTATAGTTTCGCGGTTATAACGACTGTCACTACCGTACCCTGGCACAACCGTACCCAGTCTACCCTACTCTTGCTGTTTGGTACCAATTAAATTTGAAGAAGAAAATACCAATTCTAACGATAAAAACATAGGGGATGGATTATATTTTATGCAGGTTTGTAATTGAGAACTAGAAGAAATAATTTCCATCGAGTACTCTTTTTGTAGCACTAGTTATAATATCAAATACTCGTAAATTAAAAGTAGATTCATCGTCACCTGACCGTTGAAGAAAACGAAATGTAAGTGAAACGCCGAGAAGCGTTATGGTCACGGAGCATATCGACCGTCAAATTAATTTTCAAGTACAACAAGTAATGAATGAGTTACGTGCAAACGTGATGCCGTCCGTCTCACCGACATGGACGTGAGAATACAATGTAAATTTATTGAAATTTGCTGACTCTTTTGGGTCAAATTCGTGTAGATTCAAAATGGAATTATTTCCAACAAAATTTTCTATTTGTGATTATATTAGATATATTCTCGTAAATTTTAAAATAGCTGGTTAAAGACAAAAATTAAATGAATAGCAACTCAAAAATCTACATATTTAAACGAAAATTTTCAAGTGATAGCATTAAGTTTTGCAAATCTTGATATCAATTTTTTTAAGAATTAATTTTCCTAGTCGAATCAAAAACAGAAATGATGACCCATCATTTCCTATAATAAGTAATACAAACAGGTGACTAATACCGCAAATATATAAATCAGTTGCAGAAAATACACGATATACCTATTTTTAAGGTTACAAGGTAAGTAGGAAAAATTAGGAAAACCTGCAAAAAATGGCTACCATTAAAATTACTAAATTGAATCTAATTCAAGTAATGTTTCATAGGAGGCTTATGGAGGAGTGGGGACTGGATTAAAGGTATTTATTTATCATATCTAAGACTTAAGAATATTTCTTGATAATGACCAATTTAATTGCAACAATCTGCTGGGAAGGAAAATGACGGATTATTTTTTCGTCATTATTTAAATTAAATTGTGTAATTATTACAATATTAATTGCCAGATAATAAATGAGGAAATGTTTTATATTTGTCGTTACGTGACAAATCTTATATTAAGTAAAACCTAAACAATAGACAATCGTCAGAGTCGTAAGGCCCTATGAGAACAAATACGACACAATTGAGCGGAAATAGCTTGTAAATATGTTTTTACTTAATTTTTTTTGTCAAATTACACGAGCTTTTGAATGAGGAAGATCCTTGACGATTCTATAAGAATATGTTAGGTATATAGCATTGTATGTGAGAATTTATACATTAACCAAAATTAAAAAAATATATAATAGTAAATTATCAGCTATCGTAACCTGTCAGTGTGTGATCAGAACGAAAATATTTTTGTAGCCGATTAGATATCATTCATAATCATTAATGGCAATTACTCCTTAAACACGACTCGTTTACAAATTACACGTAACGATAACGTTATACGACGGCATTATAGCCGTAAAATTGAGGCCCCTACGGTTATTATGACTTAATCGATATACGTTTTCTGTTCGAGATTTTAAAATTATTTTCCATGAACGAAATCGAGAACGAAGGTGCATTAGCGAAACAGGAAACCTTCTCTATCCCTTTCCTTCGGACGGTAGAGACAGGGACGGGGAGAAAAAGACGGTTAAAACCGTTTGAGGCAAAATAAATAATAAAATCTTAACCGACCTATCTTTCATATATGCTTGACGTCGCGATGACATCACCCAGCTTATGAGATGGGTAAATAAGTAATATATTCGATGTGAGAAATACACAATTTATATTTAGTGCTGTTGCTAGGAAAGAATCCGAAGAGCGAATTGTGCACGGTGAATTATTTCATAAAAAACTTTATGATGGCGTCTGTCCGCCTTGAATTATAGCGCATACCTGCTCAATTGTAGTTTCATGATAAAACCATTGCAATAAAATTGCAAACAATTTTCGCTAAGAAAGCATAAAAGAAACTATACAGGTGTTTTATAGGAATAGAAATAATAATAATACGTTACGACATTTCGAATTAATTATGTAACATGTACCTGTTTGCCGCCGGCAACCATTTTGCTGAATTTGATGTAACACTGGTACAAAGGTCACGGTCACACACTAACACTCATACACGCACAGGTACTTAGGGGTGATTGGGGTTATGGGGAGCTAGATCCGCGTCTGCCGGACGCGGCGGTATAGTTTGAACTGAACGGTCGCCTGCGGGGATGCGTCCGCGCTGCGCCCCGAGGACGAAGGCTGACGCGCTCACCTGATACTGACTCAAACTCAACAACATTCTCACTGAATTAGACATTACTCTCTTTGATTTAAGGATTAAAATCGGATATTCCGAATTCGCAATAGCAGGTACAGTGACGATAGAATCGCGTATATGTAATAATAATAATAAAATACCTATAACTAAACTTGTATCGACTACATCGATCGCTACATATCAAACTGTTGTTTCATATGATGTTAGTGTTCAATGTATTTCACATTTAGGTTTAGATTCGCAGACAAGTACTGTAAGAGTATGGGTGAACGCCTACGATATCGCGTTTTTCAAACATTATTTTTTCATTTATTTCTAAATTGAATCGTGATCGAATCGATGACCAAATGGTGTTATGTTTTGCTGTTTACCGTGTA
Organism: Melitaea cinxia; assembly: GCF_905220565.1. Taxonomy (NCBI): domain Eukaryota; kingdom Metazoa; phylum Arthropoda; class Insecta; order Lepidoptera; family Nymphalidae; genus Melitaea; species Melitaea cinxia. The sequence goes on from NC_059400.1 coordinate 1,341,258, forward strand.
AGTTACTTTATTCACCAAGTTGTGGCCACTTTATTACTTTAAAATTCATGTTCATAATTAGCATTAGCTCTAGCTAGGAGAAGTAGAGATAATACTTAGTAATTAATTTCAAATTACACCTAGAAACAAATTGTTAGTTTTTTGTTACTTGTTACTTGAATATGCTCTTTAAATACGGAAAATAAATAAATATTTTTCCTATATTAAGAGGAAAGGGTACCGGCTCTTTCTCCATACAAACGTAGTCGACTGTTTTCTCCCTGGATAATGACACTAGATCAAATATTTTTGTGACATAGAACTCTTTGCTGCCATGACCATGCCCCTATGTTTTGATTTTTTTCATATTCTTATTATCATAGGAATTAGGAGACTTCAAAAACTCGAAATATTGCATAATTTTTTGTACATTTTCAGACACTCATTAAAAAATATATATGCATATTTTCAAAAAAATGAGAACATAGGGGCATAGCCAAAGTCTTCTTTTATTTTCTAAAAAAAATTTTTTTAAAAAATTGCCATGTTTTGAGGAGAAAACAGTCGACTACGAAACACTGTTTTGGTCAAAAATTATCTACCTAAAACGGTCTGAGCTGCAGTTGTCCCTTTCTTGCTTTTTGGGGGACAGGTCTGGGGGAGGGAAGGGTCAAAACAATACGTATACGCCAGCGAAGTGATGCCTCATAGTCGATAATTATATCGATACACTAGTGATGTAATTTTTAGTCGATATTTTCTAAAATTCGTATTAACAAAATTAAATAATTTCTCTTTTCATAACTACAATAGAACCGTATTTGCATATGCGTTTTTATTGTAACACTGTGCAAACCTGGGCTAACGAAGGGTTTCGCTAACAAATAACAATGATAATTATGGTAAATATCTGTGTTGTTTGTTTTTGGTATCCAATTTAAGGGTTCAATACAAGGATTTCAAAAAAGTATATTATAATTATTATTACCGCAATACTAATAAAAAATACAATAAGAAAGTTTAAAAAATTAGGACTCTGCTCTTTCCCATGCCTATGCCAAGCAAGCTGCGAGCCGCGCTTCTTCCTCGCCTCGTAGGCGAAAAACAACTTCGGGGTTTACTCTTTCCAATATATTTTTTTTATCAATTTCGGAATACTCTGTAAAAAGTTATGCATGGTCAAACATAAATAAATATAGGTACGTGGCGACTTTAGAACCTCCTCTGTTTTTTTTTTTCATCGGTAAAAAATTGCTTAGTTGTTTTCTTGACATTACTGAGGAGCAGATTATTAAATTTGGTCGAATCTATGTACCTATGCGATTCGTATTTGGACTTCGCAAATAGAATCATATTTCTGAATTGCGTAAAAAACTCAAGTGGCACCACTGGCGTAGCATTCCTTGGAACCCCGGGAACCTTGGGGCCCTGTATCAAAATTAGTGGGGGGGCAGGCAAATGATGGGTAAAGATTTCTCACAAAAAAAAGCTTGCATTGAATTAAAATAAATATTTATTGATTATAAGTTATTACTTCCTCCTAGAATAGACAATAGTGAGTGTAGTCTGCTGTAGCTGTTCCTGTTCCATCGAAATCCTTAGGTAATTTTTTATCAGTTTTAGTTTTGAAAAACATCAAGTTAATACCTCCGGAAAACTGGATGCAAGGCTATTGATTTTTCTCAGTAATAATTCCATGAGTTCTTTAATGGAATGAATGTTTTGAATTTCGGATTTTAAGCTAATTTAAAGAGCTTGTAGTTCCAAGCTGGAGAGTTATTAGCCTTGACCTGCAGCAATAGATGCGGGGGATCGTTCGCTTCAGCCTGTGAGGCCAATACTATTAGTGAATTCCTATGAATCTTCCGCATCTATATGGGGGATTCACAGGCGCATACCCTGAAGAAGAGATTCAACGCTGCCTCCAGGTCTTACAGGTAGTAAATCGCTAGGGCAAAGTTCAAACACAGCAGAATTGGCGAGAGACTATTGGGCTTTCCAAATGGAACCCGTACCTTTTGTTTCTTACAAAAGCTGTCGAAGGTAACTTTTTTTAGTCTACACTTCCATCATTGCGCGAACCTAAAGGCTCACTGGCACATTATGCGAAAAAGTAAGCGAAAATTCTTTGCACTCTTTTTGCGTCGAATTTAACTCTTGACGATGAGGGAAAAGCACCATCGAGCATTCCACGGTTCGAGCACGCGATGCGTAATGTGCACTATGAGCAGTGTCATTTGTCGTGTTCTGCATTCTTTCGATGTCAAGAGACTTCTTGCTACTGGTGCTAATTGTATCCACCAGTGATTTGCAACCAATGTGCGAGCTTCGTGCGCATTCTTTCCGCGTACATTCAAAGTTTGGAATGACCTTGCTAAAATGTGGGGGTTTTCAAGCGTCTAGTGTCTAAATCTTTTCTCTAAAGGCCATGGGCGACGGTAGCCGTTATAAATCAGATGGCTTCGTCTGCTTGTGTGCCCCATTCTTATATAAAAAAAATATTAATTCATTGTTCATAATGATTAACTGAATCCCGAAATAAACGATACAGAATGTTATTAACAATTGGGCGCACGCTTGACTCAGATAAAAGGGGATTGCTTTTCAGACTTCAGTCATTTCTGAAGTGAAAACTCTATAGGTATGTATGACAGTTTTTATATTATTTTTTCCAGGAAGCACAAGATTAAGGGACATTGTGGATAACATTTTACTAATTTTTGCTTACACACCTTAGGGGCCCTGTAAATAGGGGGCCCCGTATCATTGATACGGCTGATACGGTAGTAGTTACGCCCTGAGTGGCACCCAATTCCCTACTGCGGGAATACGTATATTCTCAACTTACTTTATTCTTTTTAACCCTGTTGTACCTGCTTATCTAAAACGACGATTTAAATTTCTTAGTGATTCCAATGAACGCAGTCTTCGTTCTGAGGAAAGCTTACTTCTTGAATTTCCCTCTCACTCCTCTTTCTTTTATACTAAATCTTTCACTGTTCAAGCTTGTCGACTTAGGAATTCTATAGACGTGTAAAATCGGTTTGTATTTTTAACCGACTTCCAAAAAAGGAGGAAGCTCTCAATTTAACTGTATTTTTTATGTATGTTACTTCAGAACTTTCGACTGAGTGGACCGATTTCAACAATTTTTTTTTAATCGAAAGGTGGTGTGTGTCATTTGGTCTCACTTAAGTTTATTTGAGATCTAACAACAACTTTTCGAGTTATATAAATAATACGTTTTTACTTGACTATTTTCGTCGATCTACGTTGTATTATACCGCATAACTTTTTACTGGGTGTACCGATTTTGATGATTTTTAATTTAATCGAAAGCTGGTGTTTATCGTGTAGTCATATTTAAATTTCATCGAGATCTGATAACAACTTTTTGAGTAATCTTTAATAACGCGTATTTACTTGACTATATTTTCGTCTACCTTTGTTGTATTACATGTCGATGTAATTGAAGTCGGCTTTTTTTCCTTTGCGTACAAGTCCAACTCGGTCCACCCTGTCAAAAGTTCTGAAGTAACATATATACAAAAAAAAAAGAAAATGAAAAATACAGTCGAATTAAGAACCTCCTCCTTTTTTGGAAGTCGGTTAAAAATCAATCTGATACGTATTATTATTTTCTGTTGGTGTACAATAAAGTATATTGTTATGTTATGTCATGTTAATCAACCACTCTTTAACAAAATTCAATCGATTACGTAATTTGCCTAACTAAAAAAACATAAATAAAATAATAATTGAAAAAGTCGCCTTCATGATTTTTGTAAGTGTACAGGACATAATGTGTGAAATTGGTGTGATTTATTTAGCTATCTTTGTGTAATTATTGAATTTTTATCTTGTTCCAGCCTTTTCAATTGACTTTCTAATAGTTGTTCTTCACGCAGGCGGCTTTCCTTGTTTTTTTTTTTAAATTATAATATTATTTTTAACCATTGTTATATTGCCGCAATTATATGTTAATTAATACATATAACCTATACCTATGTATTAATAACTGCGACAAACATGAGACATTACAAATTATATAGGTACTAAGACAAACATTTTATACTATGTATGTACTACATTACATATATATACTATACTTACACTTATACTATGTACTACATGTATACACTATAATTATGTATGTATTTCATTACCCATTCTTACACACACCTCAACTATGTAATTACATACCTAATTCATAAATAAAGTACCTAAGTATTTCGATAATTACCCACAAAAATATAGACATGTATTAAGTCACAAAGAGTATCCAAGTCAAAATAATAAAACATAATAATAAGTAGTTTACGAAATTCAATAATAGTAAGCCGAGTCACAGCAATACGATGCAGAACAAATTCAATAAAACAAGCCAAATTTAGAAAAATAGCACTATGCGCTATATGTATTCGTAGTCAATCACAAACGAAAGATGCGAATACTAAAATATCGTCAACAATTAATAGCTGCATAGCCGGCGCACGCACACTAACAACACGACAGTCACACATAGAAAAAACGGAGCGGAGACGGCGCGGGGCGCGGTAGCGGCATGCAGCGCGACAGAAACATTTTATTCAAATACCTATTTTTGAAAAGTCTCTTCGGTACCCTTTCCTCTTAACTCCTAAGGATTGTAACCAGTGGCGTAGCGTGTTTGTCGGCCGCTCGGGGCGGAAGAAAATTTTGGCGTCCTTTTACGTAGGTTTTCAATTTAATGTATACTATACATTACATACATTATTATGGAGAAGTTTTCGGCAAGAACAGTCATCATTATTTTGCATTGTACAGGTTACATCTATCATAATTCATCGCCTTAGTTCGTCTATTGCAGACGATTTAGACAGTGTTAGACAGACACTGTATCGCCTAGGACGCTCTGCAGGAAAACGCAGAGTTGCCTAAGCTCTGCGCCACCCTCTCGACCTCACTGGTTAGGCCCACAGGAACGACGAGTCGATACATGTGGAACCAGTTAGTCTGCAGGAGTCTTTCGCAATTTAGAGCTATACCACGAATGCTTGACGAAGACCCCATTCCGGGTTTCAAATGAAATTTTTCTTCTCCAGGACCCTGATGGTTTTGAGCCAGGTTTATCCCTCGGTCGCCTTTTACGACCCCCATGGGAAGAAAAGGGTTGGTGCAATTCTATTCGCCTGATACCACACGGCATGGTTATATCTATATATCTATCATCATCATCATCATCATCATCATCATCATCATCATCACAGCAGCCTTTCGCAGTCCACTACTGGACATAGGCCTCCACAAGTTCACGCCAAAAATGGCGTGAATTCATGTGTTTTGCCCATAGTCACCACGCTGGGCAGGCGGATTGGTCACCGCAGGGATGGCTTTGTCGCACCGAAAACGCTGTTGCCTGCTGTCTTCGGCCTGTATATTTGAAAGCCAGCAGTTGGATGGTTATCTCGCCATCGGTCGGCTTTATAAGTTCCAAGGTGGTCGTGGAACTGTGTTATCCCTTAGTCGCCTCTTACGACACCCACGGGAAGAGAGTGGGTGGCTTCTTATAATAATCGCTTTTTACTAAATGCATATGGATGGATACAATACACGGTACATATACCAAAATATCATTTTTTACAATTTTTGTCTGTCTGTCTGTTTGTTCCGGCTAATCTCTGAAACGGCTGGACCGATTTTGACGGACTTTCACTGGCAGATAGCTGATGTAATAAGGAGTAACTTAGGCTACTTTTATTTTAGACATTTAATTTTATAACTGTGAACAAAACAAAAACTTTTTTTTTGAATTCCACGCGGGTATAATCGCGGGCACAGCTGGTTAAAAAAAATAACTCTTCTCGGACGCATAGGCCAATCGAGTGGAAGAGAGATAGATGCGGCGCAAGCGTGCAATGAGCGTAACGCTAAAATAAGTCATCCTTTTTCGTGCATGCCACCGGCGTTCATCGATTTATTAGACGTTGTCATATCAAAAAATATTTTAGGTGATATACCGGCTTTTTACACGGCGCGCCTATGCCGTAACGACTTCGCGGAGCACTATTTTCAGAGTAAAAAAAAAAAGATAAATAGAGTTCCGGGAGGCGAAATATTTTTATTGGAAATTTCTTCCTCTTTCAGGATCTTTTTGAAAATTCCTTAAATATCATTATTTTAGGAATTATTAACGAAAAACTAAATACCTTTTATAGACAGAAGAATATAATCAGAATATACGCTACGCTACTGGTTGTAACTATAGAACATGTGTATCATCCAAATAGCTTTTACGTAAATATCACAACTGAATTGAATATTTATCAGTGTATCTTCCAATTCTGTAGTATTTTATTTTATATACAACTAGGTCGGCAAGCAAGCGTACGGCTCACCGAATGGTAAGCGATTACCGTATCTTTCAGACAGCAAAGATTTAAATCGATTTAAATCTTTGACAGACAGACGTCTGCAACACCAGAAGCATCGCGAGCGCGTTGCCGACAATATACCCAATGCCCGCCCCCAGGAGCTCTGGTTACCTTACATTACAAGTACTTCCCCAGTCGGTCTGCTCTAGATTTTCAGCAGAACACTTCCTGCTGTGCCCTACCTCAGTTGCCTCAGGGCTTAGAATAAAACGTCATTAATTTTCAATATTTATTTTTAAAACAGTCGTGTATTTATATCTAAAAATATTATCATAAATTTGACATTATTTGATATCTGTCCCATGACAATTATTTTATGTATTTTGGCGTACATTCAGCGCGTAGCTCAAGCGTATATTAAAAGAACAATTCGAAACCGCCAAGGACTTCCGTCAATTCGTATAGCTGCGTTTAATCTTTAAAAAATAGTTTATCAATACTTAGGAAAATATTATACAGAATTTTACTAGATGTTCTCTATTCAAAAGAGAAAATACCTACATTTGAGAGGGCGTAATAGGTATATCTTAAATGTATCGATTGAAGCTTTTTTTATTCCTAAAATTGGCGCGAACTTGAGGGGGATATGTCCATCAGTGGACTGTGACAGGCTGAAATGAGTGTATTTAAGCTTTATTTTTGAGGATGTGATACAGAAATTCCCTTCAATATGGTTGGCCCGTCTTTTTAGTGAATAGTCAGCGAAACTACTCATTTATGTAGTTACGTTTACATATTCACAGTCGCATGCCAAGGACGTTTAGTTGAAGTGCTAATACAGACGAGACAAATCGTAAGTGTTGCCACACAATACTAAATATAACTATTAAATGTGTCATAAAGTTTCAAACGAGTATTAAAAGTGACTTATGATCTATGTTACAATCTCATGTACACGTATTTATAACTAGACAAAAATGAGAATTAATTCAGTGTTTCTATTAAGAGATCTGTTGAATCGGTTGACTTTATTCGTTACAGATGTAAAAAACATACTGATTCTATAAATTCTGATACAGATTATGCATTTCGTCTCTAAAATACCTGTCAGTTTTTATTTCTAATATTCGAGAGATGTTTAAAAAAAAAATCTGTCGATTCTTATTTAAACTCCACCTATTTAACCCCTTCCAAACCAAGTCTGTAGTATGTTAGAATGTAGATGCATTTATGATAACTTTAAGTTGGTGCCAATTAAAAAAAAATTGCCTGTTACAAACGATTTTACTTTCAAATCATCACTTCAGCCTATCGCAGTCCACTGCTGGACATAGGCATCCACAAGTTCGCGCCAAAAATGGCGTGAACTCATGTGTGTTGGCCCATAGTCACCACGCTGGGCAGGCGGGTTGGTGACCGCAGGGCTGGCTTTTTCGCACCGAAGACGCTGTTGCCTGTCTTCGACCTGTGTATTTTAAAGGCAGCCGTTGGATGGTTATCCCGCCATCGGTCGGCTTTTTAACTTCCAAGGTAGTAGTGGAACTGCGTTATCCCTTAGTCGCCTCTTACGACAACCACGGGAAGAGAGGGGTGGCTATATTCTTTACTACACATCTTACTCATTTAAGTAGCTTTTACTTTCAAATGTAAAAGGAAATCAAATGTGGAAGAATATAGTTTATTAGTTTTGAAAATAATTTCCAGATGAATTTTGGCTTCTGCTTAAATAACTATTAAATTTCTGTTTTAAAGCCGAGTCCTCGCAGGAAGCGCGCTGTGTTCCTGTTAGATAAATAATTGGTCGGATGACGCAATTAACAGATGAGTCAACCGCCATAGCACCTAGGACACAATGTGGTTGGCGTGTACCGCAAAAATACACTATTAGAAATTAATTCACGTTTGACGCACGTCGTACTTTTAAATGTCCATTAAATGTAGATGATAATGTGTCTTTATTTATCCGTGGTGAGTGAGATAGACAGATTTTTGAAGGCCTAGCTTATTTCTTACTAGCTGTGCCCGCGGTTTCACACGCATTATTTCGAGGAAAAAGATATAGCCTATAGCCTCCCTCGGTAAATAGGCTATCCAACACAAAAATAATTTTTCAATTCGAACCAGTGGTTCCTGAGATTAGCGTGCTTAAATAAAAAATAAAAAACTTTTTGAGCTTTATAACATTATATGGGTTGTCTGGAAGAAATGGCTAATTAGCCATAAGTCCGCCCATTGTACTTCACTGTCTGTAACTATATTTATGCTTTGTTTGTAATATATTTGTGGTGTACAATAAAGTATAAAATAAAATAAATAAATAATTATATGCACTTAAAATGCAATTATGTGTATTGAAGTGTATAAAAATATACATACAAAAAAATTAAAACTAATTAACACATTATAGTATGTTTATACGATGACGATGTCGTCGAGTGAATGGGTGCAGTGTCCACTAAGTAGATAACGAGTGTCCTACTTTCTAACTTCCTTCCTATGGCGAGCGCGACTTGCGCCTAGAAAATAACCATACTTGAAAAATCGCACAACAAGATAGTACCAAAATCTCGCTTTATTCATTCTTACTTTCCTCAAATAAATTTGATGAAATCGTATTATATTTACATAATTGCTATACGTATTTACATAGTTATTTAGAAAGGTTTTTTTTTTTCGTTATTATTATGTAAATAAATATGAAATTAAATAATTAATTTTATTTTATTATTCGAGTTCTGTACGATACTGGATTATTTAAGGAATAAATTTAATTGATATTTCCTATTAAGGTAATGCCAACGTCCAGACAGTGAAAAAAATTCACACAAGAAAGAATTTTTAGACGATTCTGTCTGGATATGTTTCTAACTCTTTTTAAACTAGGTATATGATTTTATTGATTAATTTAGATTTTACAGGTCACAAGATAACTCTGTACATAATCTAAGGAGATCGGAGGTGTTTTAGACTACAGCAAATTAAGGGGAAATGTCTGTTTGTTATTAGTTTCTTAAAAAAAACTAGCAGATATCTCGTGCACTTTTGGTACGAAATATAGAAATGAAAAAGCAACTACAAATGTCTAATCTTGTAAGCAAACAATAACTTACAAGACTATAATTTTACAAGTAAACCCCCAGCGAAAGCCTTGTATAAAATATACCGACGACAATTTCCCCGAACTATTAAATATCTAATTTCGTTTGTAGTGTTCAAAGTAGCATATAAATCAGGTATGATATGAGAATAAAAAAACAGTTCGTCTGTAAATTTTCGTGGAATTTTGACCCTTATTTGAGATATGATAGATTTGATTACTGGCCAGTCTCAGACGTCATTCTTTTTTTTTTAATTCCAGAAGGCAAGCATAACAAGGAACTTATTTGTCCAAACTGCATAAAGGCATCGTTGACACTTCATTAATATTAAACAAAAAGAATTAACAGTGTTCAATGCACAGATTTAAAGTTATTTTAAGAACCTTCGATAAATACATTAACGAATAATAAAATATAATGAGATAAAACTGAAAGTTTACGCGAAAATATCATTGCTATGTTATTTACATAACAAACATGCACGCACACTTACTTCACCTTTGGTACTTCTGTGATGTGTACTATCTCGTATGTGATGTCTTGACTCATCATTCTTGTTCTTGTTTAAAGTTACATTAGTTACTTATACTAGTATTATAAGTTGAAAAGTTTGTTTGTTGTCGCTGTCTGTCACTATGTATGCTTAGATCTTTTCTTTTTTTTTTATCGTGTTGTTGATAGAATCAGCATTGCACCCGTGCGAAGTCGGGGCGTGTCGCTAGTATATCAATAATTGGTCAGTGTCCATTGTATTCCGATAATTTAAAACTGCAAGAAGTTTATACATATTTGTAGTTCCTTATTTTAACACCAAAAAATAGCTAATTATCACTTAAATTTCAGTAGTAATGTAATCAGTATGTGTGAGTCAGTAAATATAAAATAAAAATGGTCAGTAAATATACATAATTTACTCCTAAGATTCTCTTACTACTTGTTAATTGATATACATTTATTTTAGGCCACATTAATCAAATTAACACAAGTTTAACAGCTCTGTCAATTAAAACATAGCTCATGTTGTTAATAATGACAATGTCATTGACATGGTAAGTTTGGTTAGAAAGAATATATGAAGAAACCGAGTATAATTTACATTTGTGCACGAAATAGATACGACTTAACGGCTAAATGTGTTACTGAGAGCTAGTGGATTGCCGATTTTCTTCATTTGTTTTTAAATATTATATTAAAACAGATGTTTGCAATGGTCTGGGTGTTTGTACTTGTATTGTGTGTGATTCCTGACTACCGACAGAGTAGAAAATCATACAAAGGCCCATTCAGTATGAGGTGTTATTTATTTACTACAAAAAATACACAGAAAATTAGCAAATTTCTTAAAATTTTTGATTATTTATTTTGTGTTTAACAGTTCATAAGATAGGATAACGTTTGTTAAGTCAGCTAGTAAAAAATAAACCTTTTGAGTTACTATGACGTTAATATTATGGATGTGGTTTCATATGACCAAAAAATTTACTTAAGACTTGTATTTTTTTTTTCAAAAACTAAAATTCTGCCTTAAAATACAAACAAAAATTAGATACAATTTTTTATTCTGGCCTGTTGTTAAATTGTTTTACATACTTATTATTTATTGTATGAACGTACAATTGATACATATAATTGTGATAGAGCTCACACATAAGTAAATAAAACCTAAATTTAGTGTACAGATAGCGTTTATCAACTGTAAAGTAAATTTGTAAAGATTTATGGCTGTGTCTATGTGCATCTTTTTTAAAGTTTATTTACATGTGATAAATAAACATAAAAATACCAATTAGCAAAATGTTAGCTTACAAAAAACCTTCAAACAAAAATCAAACAGAACTAATCTAATTCCAAAATATCACAAAAAAAAAACAAAAAAAAAAAAACAACCAATCCTTAAACAGACTAACCAATATATCGTTCCCACCGGGAACTATCAATTTAGTTACATATTCAAGTATCTGTAAAGTAAATAGATGAAGTCAAAAATATTTCACTATTTTTTTTTTAAATATCTGTAGTTTAAAAATTTAATAATAAAACTGGAGTTAAAAACTATTATAAGCCGAACTTTTTTTTAATTCTTCTTACACAACACTTTTTAAATTAAGAAATATATCCATATCTACATAAACATAAATTAAATTTATATTTACTCTGTTGTTTTCTCTTTATTGACACAAATATTCAATACCATAGGAAAATGAAAAAATTCTATTTTTCTTATCAGTACGCTAACCTCAACTCCACCTCAGTTAATGAACTGTATCTAGGTACATATATTATATACTTTCATGATAAATAAACATTAAAATGTGTTTATTCTCTGAAATTTTAAAATTTGACTACTGTTTAATACTTTTTAAAACAACTCTTATCTTCATTCATTAAAAAAAAAATGTTAATTAACAAACTGAGGATAATTTAATCAATTATTTATTTATAGTAACTAAAATATTATTAAAATACTTAGTTAAAAAAAAGTTTTAATGCATACACTATGTAAGAGGACAAAAATAAATATTTTAAAACTGTGATATAAATACATAATAATCTTATCTGTGTTAAGATGATCACCATCACACAACTCTTTCAACAATGTTATCAATGCCCAGCAAGAGCAAACACTTTTACTTTTTACTTGATCTGCTACATACAAACACTTCCACAACCATACATATCATTCATACAACTTATTCCCATTCACACACGTAAGAGCTTAGCATTCGTTCAGTGACTTAATATGCTGTCTGATCACATTGCAATGGTGAAATCAGTAAAAACACGCAGCAACAGAAATTCTGATATGTTCGTAATCAAGATAACTAAGCTTAGTTTTAGTAGTAAATATATTTAGCATATAACTTACCGATTTCGGCATTTTTGCGGTTTAGGATCACAATCTGGAAGGAGAAACGATCGTATAAGACACTGAACACAAAAATTCCAAGTCTAGGAACGCGGTTGACATGACTATATCGTAAGCCGCGTCACATTTATGTAGTAAAATGTATGTGAGTCGGCTTATATGTGCGCATGAAAACTTTATTTACTGCGGCGTTACTGAATATTCTCAATGTTTTCTCAGAAAATACTAGCACACGACCGACAACTGTAAATATATCAACCGGCGGAGTTTTATTAGAATTAGCAGGAATAAGAATGTGCCGTCAAGTTAAAGAGTACATTGGTATGGTAAACAATAATTATAATTACTGAGCCGACGAAACTTACCCAGTAAAAAGAAGAGTATCACCTAATAATCCACATAAGTAGCACAACACACATGAAGAAAGCACACACCCAAAAGAGCCACAAAAATATCGCGATGTGATGTGACAAGTGACTCCGTGACGTGGTATCTTGGGTTACCATGTATCTTATGATTTTAATGTACTATTTACATATTAAAGTAATATGGTGTTTTAGTAGAAAAGTATGATTATTTTCAATTTTTGAAAAACATTTAATCATTATTAAAGTACGTAATAAAAGTTTTACAATCAAAATGTTGTGTTTTCAAAACTATGGGAACTGAACAAACTTCAATAAGGCGACAATATAAATATATGAGCCTGCAACATCCTGCAGCTAGACAAAAACTTTTTTATTCATAATTTCATATGTGAAAAGGGTTAGCGGCTCGGCATTTTTCCTACAAACTACTTCAAAGTGAGTTGGCAAAAAAATGAATGGCAAAAATATGAAAATTATATATCAACTTAAGAATAAAATTAAAAATTACTTTAAAAAATATCATTCTCATCATCTCATAAAATTCTTCTAAAAATAAAATGTAAATTGTTACTTAGACCTATATTCTTATTCTTTTTGGTATTTCATGAATTTATGTGTTTAACTAGCTGACTCGGCAAACGTTGTATTGCCGCTAAACGCTATTTAAAAATAGGGGTTGGTGGTAGAAAGGTGAAAATTTAGGGTTGTATGTATTTTTAAACGCCAAATCATAATAAAGTAAAAAATAAATAATTTATCTAAAAATTAAAAAAAAATTGGGTGGACTACCCTTAACACTTAGGGGGATGAAAAATAGATGTTGTTCGATTCTCAGACCTACCCAATATGCATACAAAATTTCATGAGATTCGGTCAAGCCGTTTACGAGAAGTTTAACTACAAACACCGCGACACGAGAATTTTATATATTAGATTATTTATTTTATGCTATGGTTAGTGGTTGTTTTGGTTACAATATTTTAGTATATAGTACATAATGTACTACTGCATTAGGTAATAAACCTATAATAAATAAATAAATTCCATAATAAGTTTCTACTATGTATGTACGATTTTATTTTTGTGTTACGCACACATTAGGAATTCTAAACATTTTTGAATATCATATCAAAAATTGACCGCTCCAGTGGGGATCGAACCCGCGTCCCCGACTGACCGTGTTCTAGCCAATTAAGCTATGGAACGATGTACCCGCTAGATCGAAATTTTTGATATGATGATTTTTATATTCGGTTTAAGTGAACCGTGGCGCTGTACATAGTGAGTTCTTTACAGAAACCCGTAACTATCCAAAGTTTCATATTACAATGAAAATCTTGTCTATTACAATGAAATAATTGTAATATGAAACTTACTTAATATGAAACTGAAGCATGGTGAAAACATGCAGAGGATGTGGGGATTGTGAGTAAATATTTTGCATGTATTGGAGTAAAACTTATTTCAACATGGATTCCCGGGAATTTGTCGTTACGTTTTTGCCGAACCGAATGAGATATATCATTCACAGTTTGACATTGATAGTGGTTTTTTTTAATTTCTGAGAAGTTTTGATGACAGCCAACTCTGACCCACCTATTTTGCCATTTGCGGGTGAAGTGGGTATGATATGGTCGCGAACAATGATGTCATCTATGACGTCGAGCAATCGCTCACGATGACCACGGGCCTTAGGTGGAATGGAACAATACAAAGGGTTTTGCCGTCGTCGCGGTCCTTTAGTGGAACGCACCCAATATTACAATCAACATTTTTAAAATTGACATTTTTTATTTGACGGCGATTTGACATTTGACAGCTTGATTAGCAACATCGGAGTTCGGACGGATTAGAATCATTTAAGCGGTTACGAAGAAATAAATAATTTCGTCTTTTTACTTAAATAAAAGTTTTATTTAACAAATATTCTATTAAATAAATTGTTATTAATAATAGGCTTATAAATCGTTTTTAAATATATTGTAACATAAGTGTTTTAAACGTTAAGTGAATTTTATAGTGTTTAATATGATCGTACAATTAATAATTTTTATATAAATAAATAACTGTTCTGTATAAAGTTAGCAACATGTCTTCGCCAATAAGACGCCTTTGCCATTGGGGTCCAATTGCTGTTTTAGGTAAGACATAAATAGTAATATCCATACTGATTAAATTGTAAATTTTCTTTCTGAAACAACTTATACTTAGTATTACAAAGTAACGATCTAATTTATTTTTAAATTCTTCGTAGGTTATTGTTTGAGAAAAGTTCAATGAATATTATTGAATTAATCATTACCTTTTATATTTTTATTTATTGATTTATTTGTGTGCTTACCTTTACCTTTGACAACCACAAAACCTGTTTGTAACTACCTACATTAATATATTTCCTTAAATATCATACACACACCAGCATGAATTACTTCTATTATTCTGTCTTTATTCTATGAATGTAAATATTTCATATATTGAATCACTGTTTGGGAAGGCACTGGAGCTAAGTCACAGATTTTCCTTGTTTAGTGGTCAGGATTCCACTGAATTTTTTATAGCAAAATTTAAAAATAAAGACTTTTTAAAATATAATCATAAAAGTTTATATAAACATAGGTATAATAAAATTGATAACATGGTCAATGGTGCATTTGATGGGGATGTGGTGGCCACCCAACGAGAGCCTAGGAGCGGCTTTGCACGCCGCAATGTTCCTGGGTCTAGCAGCTTGTACGCTGTACTACTTTCTCCAGGCCCTGCTTGAAGGACCTGGTTTTGTTCCTTTGGGATGGAAGCCAGTAAGTTACACTGTCAAGTATAATTGTTTCTTCATAAAAGTACATGCAATTTCTACCTTTTTATTCATAACACATAAAAACTTATATATAATTCATGTGTTTTATATTTATAGGAAAACGAGGCTGATATAGAATATTTGCAATATTGTACAGTTTGCAAAGGTTATAAGGCACCGAGATCTCACCACTGCAGGAAATGTAAGCTTTGCTTAATAAAATATTAATTGTTATTTTCTACATTGTTAATATTATTTTGTTTATATAGAATATCTTGTCTGTACTTTTAATAATATGTTATGTTAAGCAATAATAAATCTAAGCAGGATTAATATATTTTTATATTGTTTCGTTTATTCTTAAAATGTTAGAGAAATAGACATTATTTAAAAAAAATGACATATAGTCAGGATGAAAAATCAATAATATAGTATTTAATGCTTAAAAAATACTTTTTCGTTTTCCTAATTTTATAATACTTAATTAGTTAATCCTTCTTCTCCTACATGGAGAAAGAGGTTTATGCCCAGCAGTGAGATAATACAGTTTTTTTTTTACATAACTAGGTTGGCAAACAAGCGTACGGCTCAACTGCGATTGGCTTATGATGACTGCAACACCAGAAGCATCGCAGGCGCTTGCGATGCTTCTGGTGTTGGCTTCTGGCAACGCTGCGAGCCCTACTCTAATCGCCTCAGAAGTTTTGGTCACGTTTGAAAGCAGTATTATTTAGCTGTGAACTTCTGTAAAGTCGAGGTACTACTCCAATTGGGCTGTCCATATTTTGAGCAGGAAATTTTCCGCTGTGCTCTACCTCAGGCTGAATCGATTGATTAAAATTTAATAGTCAATAAAAACATAGATAATTAAAAACTCGTATTTTTACATGTTTTAAGGTGGTTACTGTATAAAGAAAATGGATCATCATTGTCCTTGGATAAATTGTTGCATTGGACACGAAAATCACTACTACTTCACGTTGTTCCTGACATCAGCCGTGTTCGGCTGCTTACATGCTGCTATTGTAAGTGTCTTTTAAATATTTACAAAAATTCTTGTTCTTAACACTTTGTCTGATAAAATAATTAGTGAAAAATCAGCCAATGCCACATAATACTTTTATAATTAAATTAGAGCAATTGATCGCGCAATAACTGCGCGGTTATCGCTTACGCTTGTTTACTATCCTAGTTGTATGCTTGTTTACTATCCTAAATAGGTCCACAGATCGAACCAATGCTAGAAACTAGTGTACGATGTATAATACTAAAGTAACATTGCTCTCAACTAGTGTTGTGTTGCTGTGGTGAGTGTCGCGGCTTAGCAAGCAACCCCATCTAGTGTGCAGATGGTGGGGCTACACGTGAAGTTTTGAATGGTTGCCACCGTTGTCCACTGTGTGGCGCTGACGCGATCGATTCGGATTCTTTTTTGTATAAATTCATTTAGACGGTGACTAGAAAAAATAATTTTCGAAATTAAAAGTAAACGCACCGAACATTTCTCTTTGTTTAAAATTAAAAAATATTGTAAACCGCGACATTAAACGTAGTTCAAATTAGTCTACGTTGTTTTATTCGAAGATCTCCGTAATTTTGACTGATCGTTGCTGCCCCAGTGAGTAAGGTAAAATTCATGGAAAGGACTAAAGGAAGATTGGCAATGTTCTTTAGACACTCCCAGTTTTGCAGGCGTCAATACTGCAGACTGCAGTATTCGCTTACCATCAGGCGAACCGTACGCTTTTTTTTAATGTAACCAGGTTGGCAAACAAGCGTACGGCACACCTGATGGTAAGCGATTACCGTAGCTTATAGACGCCCGCAACACCAGAAGCATTGCATACGTGTTGCCGACCCTATCCCCTATTCCTCTCAAGAGCTCTGGTCACCTTATTTACTAACAGGAACACAACATTGCTTGAAAACAGCATTATTTAGCTGTGATCTCCTGTAAGGTCGAGGTACTACCCCAGTCGGGCTGCTCCATATTTTTAGCAGGAAATTTCCTGCTGTGCCCTACCTCAGTTATTATGTTTACCAACTTTGAAGCATGTGGCTACCAAAACATACCTGAAACCATTACCGTTTAACCACTTCACTTCACTGTTACCTTTACCGTTAAAACACTACAATACCCTTATTACCATAAACCAAGTTACCGTTACCAGAGGCGGCTCGTGACATTTTTTGATGGGGTTCAGAAAAAAATAAACGAAAAACTAGAGCTTACCATTTATTATGCATATTCACCACCACTGCAGGCGCCAGCTCCAAACTCCAGACACGGAAAACAAAATCATTTATCCCTCTCTTCACATCCGCACAACCAAGGGATTTTGAAATATTGTTCAGATTTAAAAACACGCGAAAAGATTTAGTTTTCATACTACTTTTTTGAGTAAGTAGTATGTATTTCAGTTCGAGGCGTATTTCGAGAGTCTTTTCACGCTGTATATTCAAATATACATTGTATTGTTCCGTTTTTAACACAAAATATCAAGTACAAACTATTTTTTAATACTTATTTAAAAGAAAAACTACAAAATAACCGAGGAAGCCGACGCGTTAGTTTGTATACATAAGAACGGCAACAGCGCATAGGCAAGTTATCCGCCGAAGCTGCGGTACGGCAACGTCCCGCGTGAGCGGTGCTCCAGAAAGAGAAAAAAAGGCTTATTTCTCATATGAAATCTATTATTTCACGCGTCGGCTTGTCTCTTTCGCACTCATTGAATACAGTACTAGGAATCGTATTCGACAAATGTACGTAATATAATGGACTATTGTATGGGCATAGTAGAATAGAAAGAATGTAATGTAAGGATAATATACGGAAATATAGATATATAGAGTGCACTACACCAGCGCTCTTAAGGACGAACCGCCTCTGACCGTTACCGAGAAATAAGAAGCTCTGCAAAGAACTTGGTTCTAAAAAGAACTGTTTGGTCAGCCAAAAAGAGTTATTTAGACACACGTAAAGCCCTTAAACTCTTATAACTGATAATGACAGCGCGTTTATCGCTAATAGGTCCATATATATATATACTATATTTAAGATTAATCTCCTTCATGTCTTATCCATTCTACGTGACATTGGCGAAAGCATCTGTACTAGTTTGGCACTGTTGGAAGCCATTAATCTGAATGAATGAATACTATATTTAAATAGTATACCATATGTTTTTTGTCTGTTATGTATGTGTTTGTTCTAGGTGTTAGGTATATGCCTGTATCATGCTATCAACCGTGTGTGGTACGTTCACCATGGAACCGGACAGGAGCCTATGATTTATCTCACATTGACCACTCTACTGCTTACATTGCTAGCAACTGGGATGGCTATCGGTGTTGTGTTCGCTGTTGGCACTTTACTGTATTTGCAGGTAATTTCAAACGAATATTGAATGATATGAGATTTATTTTAGTAAAGCGGTGTTGTGTTCGCTGTGGGCACTTTACTGTATTTGCAGGTAATTTCAAACGAATATTGAATGATATAAGATTTATTTTAGTAAAGGACTGATAAACGATAAAAAGATAATTTGATAAACTCTAAGTAATTTTTTTTTAATTAATTTATATTCAACATTAGGGGAACCCCCATATTTAAGGGGCCATCCACAAATTACGTCACACTAATTTCACGATTGTTTTACCCTTCCACTACCCTTGTCACAATTAGTTACATTTATGAGACCTCCCCCTCTACTTAGTGTGACGTTACATATTTAGCAATTTTGCATTTGGAAATTATTAAATCAAAATATCAATTTATCAACTAAACAATCAAATCAACATCAATCAGTCATAGCTTTAATAATTTTAACTTGCTTCTCTATACTTGCAAGGTTCGTGGCATAATATGGAATCGGACAACAATTGAAGACTGGATTGTGGACAAAGCTGTCCACAGACGAGAGGAGCAAGGTCTTCCGCCCTTTGTGTTTCCTTACGATTTGGGTTGGAAGAAAAATTTACATTTGATCTTTGGTGGGTCACGGTGTGATGGGATACGGTGGCCCATTGCAGATGGCTGTGGAGAGTACGATTTGACGGTAAGTGATTGGTACATAATGTAATGTAATGGTAAGTACTGTTCGATATCACATGTTACTTTTGATTTTGTATAAAGTTGTAAAGAGATTATTGTAAATGCTTAGAAGTCGTATTATATTGATCGTGATACTTTCTTTATATGTAATGTTGATAGATTCTTTTTCACTATAATTTGTTTAGGAATTTAATTCTTATGTATTGTAAATGTGTGACTTAAACTTTAGCCAGCTTTTGGCAATTCAGAAAAATATTGTGTAAGTATATTCTGAGGATTTTTTTTAGATCAGCTTCGGACTCCAAGCGGTTATACTCTCGATAGGAACTACAATCAGAACTGACGTATTGGAGTCGAAATTAATAATTGTGTTTGCTCGCAAACGAAAAAAAAACCGACTTCAATTACATCGCAGAGTAATACAACGTAGATCGACGAAAAAATAGTAATACTTTGTTCGTATTCCATATAACGCGACATTATAAAATTGTAGAATTATATAATGTTCTACTGTTATTTCTAACATTTTGTTAGCGATTGAAGGCAGAAATTTCATAAAAGGCCCGTCGTCGATTCGCGCGAAGCGCTGACATCGCTTATTACGGCGGGTTTTTTAGTTGAAGCGGATTTATATTGAATTACGGTTTATGTCTTTTTTATTAAAATATGTAATGTTCATGTTTTCACACAGCTCCGATGCACGACTGGAGTTTACCCCTTCAGATCAACTGTCTAAATACTAAATAGGCACAAAAAGGCTTACTAGTCTAAGAACTATATTATTACTATATCAAATTGTAAATAAATGAATCAATAACGCCATCTATCGGAACCTAATTGCGTTATTAGAAAACGTCTGAACGCCATCTCTAACAAGGTCATTCGTTCAGTAGATTTTACTGTTCAATTTTTTCATTCCGGGGCTTTAAATGAAAATCGATTCTTAAGGAGAAAACTCCAAAAACAGTCAAGTAAATACGCCATATCAGATATAGCTCAAAAAGTTCGAGTCAAATCTCAATTATATTTAAATGGGACCACATGAGAAGCACCACCTATCGATTAAAAAAAGAATCATCGATATCGGTCCACCCAGTAAAATAGTAATGAGATTAATATAACGTTGGTCGACGTAAAATAGCCAAGTAAATACCCAGTATTAGCGAAAACTCAAAAATTAAAAGCTCAAATATATTTATAACGAATAAACTGCTACTCTCTACTCTAGTGGAATATTGTAATTTGATCGATAGTGAACGAAGTAATTTCATTAAATTTTGATAGATGGCGTTGTGGCAAAGTATTGAACATGACCACAGTCGTCTTAACATCGTCATGTAAATACGTGTCATCAAAGATTACTCAAAAATTGCTCATTATATCTCAATCATATTTAAAACGGACGACATGACAAGTATTAGCTTTTGATTTATACAAAAAAGATCAAAATCAGTGTACCCAGTAAAAAGATATAACGTATAATACAACGTAGGGTGACGAAAAAACCGTCAAGTAAATACGCAATATTAGATATAACTCACAAATCACTAATCAAATCTCAATTAAATTTGAATGGGACTACGTGACGAATAGTAGCTTTTAATTTATATAAGAAACGTCAAAATCGGTGCACCCAGTAAAAAGTTATGAGGTATAATACAATGCAAGGTGACGAAAATAATGTCAAGTAAATACGCGTTATCAAAGATTTATCAAAAAGTAGTTATCAGATCTCGATAAAATTTATATGTGACCACATGATAAACATCAGCTTTCGATTAAAGTAAAAATTATCAAAATCGATGCACCCAGTAAAAAGTTATTGCGGATTTTCAAGAGTTTCCCTCGATTTCTCTGGGATCCCATCATCAGATCCTGGTTTCCTTATCATGGTACTAAACTAGGGATATCCCCTTACCCAACAATAAAAGAATTATCAAAATCGGTACACCCAGTAGAAAGTTATGCGGTATAATACAACGTAGGTCGACGAAAAAAGCGTCAAGTAAAAACGCATTATTAGATATAATTCGAAAAGTAGTTGTGAGATCTCAAATAAATTTAAATGGGACCAATCGGCACACACCACCTTTCGATTAAAACAAAATTTGTCGAAATCGGTCTACCTGGTCAAAAGTTCTGATGTAACATACATAAAAAAAAAAAAAAAAAAATACAGTTGAATTGAGAACCTCCTCCTTTTTTGGAAGTCGGTTAAAAAGAAAATGACGTTTAATGATTAAGATATTATAAAATTGTGTGGTCTTAAATATTTTTTTGGATCATTAGATGGAGCAGCGCGCCCAGAAAGCGGACAAGCAGTCGCGCGCGCGCACCTTCGTCGCCCGGCGCGCGTACTCGGGGCGCTGGCTGCCGCTGCTGGCCTTCCCGCGCGCCGCGCTGGCGCCGCCCTGCTCCGGGGAGCCGCGCCTGGCGCTGGCGCCCGCGCAGCGCCTGCGGGCCACGCGCCGGCGGCGGTGAGTGTGACTGTGGACACGGCCCGCTCCGGGGCGCGCCTGCGGGCCACGCGCCGGCGGCGGTGAGTGTGACGTGTGGACACGGCCCGCTCCGGGGCGCGCCTGCGGGCCACGCGCCGGCGGCGGTGAGTGTGACTGTGGACACGGCCCGCTCCGGGGCGCGCCTGCGGGCCACGCGCCGGCGGCGGTGAGTGTGACGTGTGGACACGGCCCGCTCCGGGGCGCGCCTGCGGGCCA
Organism: Melitaea cinxia; assembly: GCF_905220565.1. Classification (NCBI taxonomy): domain Eukaryota; kingdom Metazoa; phylum Arthropoda; class Insecta; order Lepidoptera; family Nymphalidae; genus Melitaea; species Melitaea cinxia. Next base: position 1,363,487 of record NC_059400.1, read on the forward strand.
CGCGCCGGCGGCGGTGAGTGTGACGTGTGGACACGGCCCGCTCCGGGGCGCGCCTGCGGGCCACGCGCCGGCGGCGGTGAGTGTGACTGTGGACACGGCCCGCTCCGGGGCGCGCCTGCGGGCCACGCGCCGGCGGCGGTGAGTGTGACTGTGGACACGGCCCGCTCCGGGGCGCGCCTGCGGGCCACGCGCCGGCGGCGGTGAGTGTGACTGTGGACACGGCCCGCCCCGGGGCGCGCCTGCGGGCCACGCGCCGGCGGCGGGGAGTGTGACGTGTGGACACGGCCCGCTCCGGGGCGCGCCTGCGGGCCCCGCGCCGGCGGCGGTGAGTGTGACTGTGGACACGGCCCGCTCCGGGGCGCGCCTGCGGGCCACGCGCCGGCGGCGGTGAGTGTGACGTGTGGACACGGCCCGCTCCGGGGCGCGCCGGCGGCGGTGAGTGTGACGTGTGGACACGGCCCGCTCCGGGGCGCGCCTGCGGGCCACGCGCCGGCGGCGGTGAGTGTGACGTGTGGACACGGCCCGCTCCGGGGCGCGCCTGCGGGCCACGCGCCGGCGACGGTGAGGCCGCCTGGCTGCACGTATGTACACCGCCCGCTCCGGCGAGCCCAACCGACCAACTACATGGACACGCCGTCCCCACGGTCCCTACTGTGGTCCCTGCGTGCCCAATGCCCACACCGCCCCGCTCTCCTCTGTGAGCGCCCGCCACACCAGTGTCCGCCGCGGGCTCTTAACGTCCACAGCTCCTGCGAGCGCCTGCGAGCCACAAGCCAGCGACAGTAAATATCTAACTACACATACTCTCTACTATCCCTACTCTCCTTTAGGAATGCCTATAGTGCCCGCTGTCCCACTAGTGCTTTTTGTACATTAACTATACATATAAAAGTGATCAACGCAAATTTTTATAACAGGCACTGGCTGTTCGGTGAGAAAATCATAGAAGGGGGAGAAGGGCAACGTGGGGAGAGAGGGTGGTTCCCTCGTGATGCGGTCACGCCGATTGACTCATATGAGTCAGATGCGTACAAGTATAAGCCAGACTAGTAGAAGAAGTTTGCGAAGAGAGAAGTTCCATGAGCCTTTAGTAACAATGATTTTCTACGTAATTGATAAATTTATTTTCACTAGCCAGAATAATTATTTAAATTACAAAACTGCATGTAATATTCATTCAGCCAGTAATATCCCACTGCAGGGCATAGGTCATATATAGGAGAAGCGTTGCATGTAATTTAATATAATGCAATTTTAATAAAAAAAAATTGTCTTTGTATTCGCATAAATGCGATTTTATGAACAACTGTTTCTCTTTTTATGATAATTTATGTAATAATAGTAATAATTTATTATGAAATCTAGCTAACCCGGCAAACGTTGTTTTACCATATATAATTTTACCATATATAATATTTCTAAAATCGTTATTAAAAAACAGGGGCTAGTGGTAAAATGGATGCATGTATTTTTAAACGCCAAGTCATATTATAATATAAAAAAAATTGGGTTGGCCCACCCACTTTTAGGGCTTTCAAAAATAGCTTACGACCGATCCTCAGACCTACCAAATATGCACAAAAATTTTCATAAGAATAGATCAAGCCGTTTTGGGGATAGTTTGGGCCCTAAAACTGGCACAAGAAGTTTATATAATAGATAATCTATTTTTTAAATAAAATGCCAAAATTTTATATAAAACAAGATTATATAGTTGAAAAGTAACCGAAATTTAGAAGTACATGGTATTAAATAACTCCACTAAAGCATTTTAAAAAGTATGGAGGTAAATATTTAAAACTTAAAGTAAAATGGGAAAGTATGTACATATAATTTATACATAATTATATAACTATTTGTATATAATCTAAAGTTTAACGCAAACTAAACTGTACAAAGATAAATATCAATAAATGTGTTTGATAAAAAACTTAAAAATAAAACAATTTATGTATAAAATTTGTGTATTACTATAGATCGGTGGATGTACATGTGTATCTCACCTTTTCTCTGAAGTCGTGTAGCTTATAGTTACATAGTATAAAACAAAGGCGCCTCTCGCTGTCCGTATGTTTAGATCTTTAAAACTACACAACGAATTTTGATGCAGTTTTCTTTACTAAATAGTATGTATGTATATACACACATATATATGTATAATACATGCATAACATAGTAGAGGAACACTGATAGTTTTTGCACCCGCGGGAAGCTGTGACGGGTAGTTATCTCACAATATTTTCTTAAAACCATACAAATTTAGCATTTGAATTTTTTTTTGTAAAGAAAATCTTTATTTGAGGCTTTCGGTCTGTATATATTACCATGTTTATTGCTCATTTTGTGTTTCTGATATTTCGACATTGTTGCAAAGGCGATATACTGTGTGAATACATTTTCATATAATTTATTTAAAATAAAAGTGGGAATTTTTCTTTGTATTCCGTTTTATAAAGTTATGTGATATAAAGAGCTAATAATAATTATTAGTTACTAGAGAAAATTATAATTATCTCTAGTAAATAATAATTGCAATATACTTGTATGATTTTATATGCATGTATTTATATTTGAAATGTTTTTTAACTTTTCTTAGTAATATCATTTTTTTAAGAAGTCAAAAACTAAAGGAAATATATGTAAAAATACAGCAAAGTTTTTTCTAAAGATATTCTTAAATTTATAGCTGGATTACAATTTGAAATATTTATAACTCCTAAGTCATTAAATATAAGAATAAAAATATTTAATAGATAGAAGGTAAATGTATTATTTAAAGTTCATAAAATAAATTGAGATCTCCGTGTTTAAAACATTCAATATCAAAATTAATCGAATTTAATATAATATACATCTATGTATAGATAATGTATGAAACTGATACTAAGATTAATTATTTTATTTTTTTAATTGCAAATATATTTTTTGTAGTGTTCATACTTTATTTAGTATGTTTTTAGGAAAAGTTTCTTTTTATTTTTCTATTTAAAAATATATTTTAAGTAATAAAAATTGTTTATTTTAATATTAATTTATCCAGCTTTTTTTTATTTAGTGTATATTTAATACAAATACATGTTTGTGTAAAAAAGAGACAGGCTTTCATTCCTTGATCTATAATTGGATATCTTATAACTATTGACGGACTGTTTGAACAAAGACTTGCCATTATACATTTAAGGCCAGGATATTTGAGCGTAGTAGGTATTTAGCGCTACCTCACTCCCCGTGTGACTAGCTACGCGAAGTCTCCGATCAAATGAACTCTCTGACCCCGCACAGTGGGCTGAAATTGACGTTTCATAGACATTCAAATTTATTTTTTCAAGTGACGCTTTTTTTGCTTGAATACGATTGAGAATAACTGTATGCCTTATATAATGAACTTTCAGGTTTAAATCGTAAACAGCGCACTTAGATTTTTTTTTTAATTTTTTGTATGGAGACGACATAATAAATGATGATATCTCTATAATCGCATAATTGCACCTATTATCCTCTTAGGTAAATATAAATTATTTTTGATTTTTTGACATACTTCATGCTGCGGTCAAACGTGCATTTTTTTTTTAATCTTTAAGAAATTTACCAATTTTGTTTTCTAATTTTTTGGTTTTTAACTAATATCAAAATTTACATGGGTGTATATACTTTACATTTACTCAAATTAGTTGTGTGCTATATTAGAAAGTGAAATTCATTAAAAACCATAAAAAGGTTTAATTATTACAATAAAAATATAATATGATAAAATTAAATAAGGCTATGAATATATTATTTTTATTATTGCATTTTCTGTATTACTATCTTCAGAGCCGAACTCAAAGTTAGAGTTTATTTCAGCAATATCCCTAAACTCGAGTTCAGGTGTTTGAAGATTCAGCAGATCCAATGTTTCAGTAAACACATTTTTCTTTTTCTTTGCATTCATTCATTGGGCCTTACTGCTGAGATAAGTGGATCGCACGAATTATCATCATTTCGTGAACTCATGTGTTTTGCCCATAGTCACCACGCTAGGCAGGCGGGTTGGTGACCGCAGGGCTGGCTTTGTCACACCGAAGACGCTGCTGCCCGTCTTCGGCCTGTGTATTTCAAAGCCAGCACTTAGATAAATCTTCGGATCAGAAAGTCGGATTCGGATCAGATAAATCTTCGGAAGTCATTTGAAAAAATAAATTTGAATGTCTATGAAACGTGAATTTCAGCCCACTGTGCCCCGTGCGCGGTGAACGGCGAGCGGCAACGAAAAAATTGTGCGTTCTAGTATAATTTTAACAGTAGTGCAACTTACTAGGTTTTTTTTTTACTTTAGTTTATTTCATAATTAAATTATATAATAAACTTTTTATGATTTTGTTTTCGATCCTGAACGCACAGCATATAAAAATGAATCATAAACATTTAATACCTAAGAGAAGTAGATAAAATAAATATTGTTTAATTTTTTATGGGTTTATAGCTAAAAAATAATCATTTTTATTATTAATATTTTTATTTATGTTAATTATCAATAAATATTCTTTTCTCAAAACGTTGTTACACTACTCACGTAATAAAATAATACAATATATAGCGGGGGAACGCCGCCAGGCAGCAGAGAAACAGATCCTACTTCAATAACGCCTCGTAGGCAACTGAAGCGAGGCGCGTGGGCCGGTTTCTTATATAATTTAATATTAAGAAAAATAAAAACATTTATTTAAAAAAGTAATCGTTAGATATTCTTCTAAATGTTATTACCTATTTTTACATGTGACTATTGTAACTTAAAATTTGATATTCTTCAAGTAAAACAAGAAAAATATTCAAAAACATCCTTTCTTTGTGTTTTTTTTTTATCGAGTCAAGTAACAATTATCGTGTTTTGAACCGTTGAATAATCAAGAACGTTTATTAAACTACAACATATATTTTTAACGGTACAAAAACATGAATATTACTATGTTTACAGCTTTATCAAAAACAGGTGGTTTCGGATATCCTGGCCTTAAACAAGGAAATTGTTTGGGGCGTTTTGTATTCGGTTTTTTTTTTTTTTAATATATCAGTTGAATGTAAATAAAACATTGTACATAAGTGTAAAAGGTTTTTTTATTGTGCATTAAAATAAATTATCATTCATGCATACCATTTATAAAACACAATTATAATTAAATATTTATTTTTTTAAATTAGCTTAATGTTAATAAAATTATAAAACGACTTAAGTCCAATCAATATTAGAAAGTATTATCACGTTTTTGTTTTACAATTAATAAATGCGTTTCCTTTTGCAAATTAAACTTTACACATACAAACTTTATTTCACATTTGGAAATTATATTTCAAGTTTGTACTGTCAGTAAGCTTACAATTCAGACAAGCTCTCATTTTTCCTTATAATTAGTAACTTAAAATATATTGTAAAATCAATGTATGAAAAATCTGGTTAAATTATGAGATATAGCTTATTCAAACTACAAAAATACGTTGCTTTAAAATAGTGATGTAGCTAACCGTTTTAGACCCTTTCGCGATTATTTTAGGGCTTCAATGGAACAAAATATTTTTATTGTGAATACAAGAATTCGTGGTCTTACAAGAATTCGTAGGAGCCCTATATTTCAAAGCGCCTTGTAATTCTTACGGTAGATATAACGGTAGCTACGTCACTAATTTTAATGTATTGCAACACTGGTTTTGATGACAGAGTTTCTTCTAGTACTCGTTTTCCTCATCAAGCTCGCCCTCAGTGGAGTCAACACCGACTTCCTCATAGTCCTTTTCAAGTGCCGCCAAGTCCTCACGAGCCTCTGAAAACTCTCCCTCCTCCATACCTTCTCCAACGTACCAGTGGACGAAAGCACGTTTGGCGTACATCAAGTCAAATTTGTGGTCGAGTCTGTAAAATATTTGCAGGTTTTTGGAAAAATTTTCAATCTTTCTGTCTTACTCTTTCAATACTGAAGTATTTCATACAAGTATAAATTGTATTAAATTGATATTATTTATAAAGAAGTTAGTTAAAAGAAAAAGAAAAGAAGTTAGTAGCTATATATTATTAAAAAAAAGCAAGTGATTTCATTATAATCCTTTGCAAATAAAGATAAAATTGAAAGATAGTAAATAATGCTTAGATTTTAAATTGATTATGAAACTAAAAATGTTTGACAGCACAGATAAATCTTTTACGTTTGACGTAATTTTTACACATAGACAATTAACAAACAGACAAATGTAGAGAAAGGCAAATCACCTTGCCCAAGCCTCAGCGATGGCGGTAGTGTTGGATAACATGCAAACTGCTCGCTGCACTTTAGCGAGGTCTCCTCCTGGCACCACTGTGGGTGGCTGGTAGTTGATGCCCACCTGGGAATAAAAGACAAATAAAAAAAACCGCAAGATCACAGCAAAAAATTACTGTTTTCAAGCAGTATTGTGTTCCTGTTGGTGAGTAAGGTGACCAGAGCTCCTGGGGGGGATTGGGGATTGGGTCGGCAACGCGCTTGCGATGCTTCTGGTGTTGCAGGCGCCTATAACCTACGGTAATCGCTTACCATCAGGTGAGCCGTACGCTTGTTTGCCGACCTAGTGACAAAAAAAAATGAATAATTCACACACAATGATCTACGACAATGAAGATCAGACTACGACTCAAGATTTATGCTCAGTGGAGAACAGAAACCAGATTGCAAAACGTGAACAACGTCGCATAATATAAGAATGTTTATAATCACTGAGTTTGCAATATACGAATCTTACCTTGAACCCTGTAGGACACCAGTCTACGAATTGGATGGTTCTCTTAGTCTTGATGGTAGCGATGGCAGCATTCACGTCTTTTGGTACCACGTCACCTCTGTGTGCGTACAATTAGAAGTAAGTAAAATAGTTTCTGTTGACTAAAATTAACAGTAAAGTTTTACAATACTACTGTTATCAGCGATTTTTTTTATATCGCAGGGGAACCCATTTACGGGTGATATAATCATCATATATGAGAAAATTACTTTTTTTTTTATAAAACGAAATATATTTTACCTGTACAGCATACAACAAGCCATGTATTTGCCGTGACGCGGATCACATTTCACCATCTGAAACATTGTTAGAAGTATTCTTTAACGTTATCAAGTAAAAACGTTATTAACTTCTATTTAAACATATAAAAATAATGTTTTACATATGTATCAAACTTGCATTATAAATTACACTGCAATTCCGGGTGTCTTAATTACTTACTAAAAATATTTTTTGAAACTTGGCTTAAGCTTCAGCAAAGTAGAGGGAAGTTTGTGGACAGTTCAGTTCATGCCTTCATTGCAGATATAAAAAATAAATTACATAATAGGCATTTTACATAAGACGGCTTGAAGCCGCCTTTGGTAGTTTGCCAAATGTAGTTTGGCGAACAATAACTTAGTCTTTTACTATATCGATCTGCATTGCGCATGTTATTATCCAATGATAAGTTATATTCTATATAATATAGTAGTGGGATATTACAGGCTGAAGCGAAGTTATATTCTTATCTAAATTACTTCAATAATCATAGGATTTTTTATTATTTTGTACATTTATTGTTACGAGGAAAATATCAGAAAATTAAATAAATATCTGTATTTTTTATTATTTTTCCATTTTAAATTGCTTTGGGTTTGATAGATTTGGACTTAAACCGTTAAGCTTCAGACAGGCGTACAATTTGGTCGAAAATTACACACACACACACACACACAGACACAATTACATAATTTGCATGTGAAGTACATCTACTAACTTTGCCAAAAAATGTGATCTTTAGCAAAATAACATTTTGACGCATCCATATTAATATTTGGGTATATAAAGCGAATGAAACAAAATAGGATGTGGTAAAATAAAAGTAATGTCAAGTAATAAAACATTAAATAGATCTTATTACACTTATTATATTTTTCATAAGAATGTTCTTCTGCAAAGAATTTATCTTCACAAGCCGTCCAATAACTTAACTTAAGGACTTATGATCATGGTGAATGCAACTCGGTCAAAGCTTGCAACAAAAAAGAAGATTCTTTAGAAGAAATGTATATCTTTTTTCAGAAGAAAGCTTAACATTGCAACCTGAGCTACAATATGTAAGCAGATATTTTTTTTTTATTTTGACTAGCCCGTTGGCGCAGTTTGTAGTAACCCTGCTTTCTGTTCCGAGGTTTGTGGGTTCGATTGCCACCCCGAGTCTGGGTGTAATACAAATATTTATTTATATATTTATATAAATATATTATTTATAAGTAAGTTTATCGAAAAAAATGCAGCTAATTTACCATTCGGCTGTTACCTATAACACAAGCATTAAGTTGCTTACTTTAGGAACAGACGACCGTGTGTGTATTGTGTAGATATTTATTTATTTATTATTATTATATAATTATTTGGCATACCTGATTCGCAGGTTCAAAACAGGCGTTGGTGATCTCCGCAACTGTGAGCTGTTCGTGGTAGGCCTTCTCCGCGGAGATGACAGGTGCATATGTAGCGAGAGGGAAGTGGATGCGAGGATAGGGCACCAAGTTGGTCTGGAACTCCGTCAGATCCACGTTGAGGGCGCCGTCGAAACGAAGAGACGCGGTGATCGAGGACACGATCTAAGAATATTTAATTGTTAATCGTTTGTTATTGTTATGCTTGTCATCGGCGGAAAGACATAAGTGAATACGTAAAGTTAATTTTTGTTTTCTCTAAACACTTTTGTGATGTAGTTATAAAAAAAATTCAGTGATCAATAAACTTAATTTAAAACGTAGTCAAAATTGGTACTCAGTTATACCTATTGCAATCAAAGATAGTGGCTAAAATTATAAATTAAAATAAAATTTAATAACTTAACTATTAAAATGTTTTAAACTTGACCACGATCATTAAGAAACTAGGCAAATCCCTAGCAATCGTTATCAAAAACCAAATATTCCTAGATATTATTATAAATGGAATATTATCGTCGATTGAAATCTAACCCTTTTTAATGTTTTGGAGAAAAAACTTTCAAACAAGAAGTTTTTAAGTGAGATTCTTACATGTTCCAGCAGTAACTCCAAACAAATAATTCTCAATAATCGCTATCAATACCTGTCCAATGAGCCTATTGAGGTTGGTATAGGTGGGGCGCTCAATGTCGAGGTTTCGACGGCAGATGTCGTAGATCGCTTCGTTGTCGACCATGAACGCGCAATCCGAGTGCTCCAGCGTCGTGTGGGTCGTGAGGATGGAGTTGTAAGGTTCCACCACTGCTGTTGACACCTGATGATGGAAGATTTATTTAGAATCCTTAAAATAACAAAAAATTTCGTTCTGTTGCTTTATTGGAGTATTTGTGAACTTTCTTGAATAAATTTAAGATAGTTAATTACAATTACATAGGTGCAGTGATCATAGTAAATGTCTTTTGCGCTAGTGGTCGCAATTACGATTCCTGCTCTTGATAAATATACCATACAAGTATTTGACCCAGTTTAGATAGTTGAATCTGGATTCTATAACTTTCCAGGCACAGACTGACGCAGTATTTAATTCTCCTTGAGGTAAATAAGTGAAAAATTCAATTAAATGAACATGCAATAACAAATTTTCTTTTTAATATAAAATCATTTTATTACAATTGTACTAAAGAACTTACTTGAGGAGCAGGGTATATGGAGAATTCCAGTTTAGACTTCTTTCCATAATCTACTGACAGACGTTCCATCAGCAGCGAGGTGAAGCCGGACCCAGTGCCGCCTCCGAACGAGTGGAAAACTAGAAATCCCTACAACGAATGATAAAGATTTGAGTTTTATTTTACGCTATAAATTCATAGATAATCAGTTGATACATATTATATAGTATGTATCTAATCAGTATTAAAGTTCAATAAGCTTATTACGATGAAACAGTTTTTTTTTTTCGGATTTTGTCGCGACTTATTTAGTTTCTTAGATGCCCGATGTTTCGAATACTTTACAGCAGCGAAATCCACGTAAATATTAAAAAATTCAATAAGCTTTACAGTGCAGAGATTGAATAGTTGTATGTAACCTTGTATCAAAAATTACGGCAAACTAAAAGAAATCTAGGACAAACGCAATCGAGTTCTCACTAATATACGTCAATCTAACTGAGGTAGGGCACAGCAGGAAATTTCCCGCTCAAAATATGGAGCAGCCCGACTGGGGTAGTACCTCGACTTTACAGAAGATCACAGTTAAATAATACTGTTTTCAAGTAGTATTGTGTTCCTGTTGGTGAGTAAGGTGACCAGAGCTCCTGGGGGGGATTGGGGATTGGGTCAGCAACGCGCTTGCGATGCCTTTGGTGTTGTAGGCGTCTATAAGCTACGGTAATATCTCTTACCATTAGGTGAACTGTACGCTTGTTTGCCGACCCTTTGAGCACTGCACATATTAACGAAATTTACCTGCAGACCAGTACATTGATCAGCCAGCTTCCTAATCCTGTCCAAGACGACATCTACGATTTCTTTTCCGATGGTGTAGTGACCGCGCGCGTAGTTGTTCGCCGCGTCTTCTTTACCAGTAATAAGCTGTTCCGGATGAAAGAGTTGACGGTATGTACCGGTGCGGACTTCGTCTGTAAATATTGATTTGTATTAGCTTTCATAATTAAATATAAATAAATAACAATAGGCTAACAAATATAATCAGTTGCGTATTTGATGCCAGGTTACAACAAACATTTGGAGGAGGTTTTCAATACATAAATAAATAAATAAATATATAATAAAAATAATAATTCAGTTGGTAATAATTTTTTCGTGTCTAGTTTATGTTTTTTTTTGTGTGTGAGATGAATAAATAGTGAACAAGGACCAAGCAATGAATACTAAAATTAAATTTGTATTTAAAAATAAAAGCTTCGAAAAACTATAATACCTAAATAAAAAGAGTGTGCTTTAGACCACATGACTGAAGTAAAACTTCTTTAAATCCATCTAACTTATATTTCCCTCTCAACTTCCGTTCGTCTCGACCGATCTCGCCACGCACAGCTAACGTAACGTCAGGAGTAAGCTACTCCCCAAGCCAAACGTGCCTAAAAAAGTTTTACTTCAATAATTAAAAAAATAAAAATAAAAATATAATATTAAAATTAATTTGAGGGTGCCTTATAAAACACCTAGGCAACCTTTATGTTTAGACATTCCGCAGTCCGCATCAAATTATACACAAAACTCTTTCTTTATTCGCGCCGCTAAAAGTTTAAACAGTGTGGTGGCATCCACTTCCATCTTCAACACTTCATTTCAAAACTACTTTGACGAACACTTGATTTGACGGCTCTCGAACTTATCCGTAGGTGACATTTATCATTTTAATACAACTGTATCAAGTGAACAAGCTATTATTTTGTAATTTTATTATGAAAACATGTAATTGGTGTATAGTTTTAATTTAGATATGTTTTTTTTTGTAACACTGTTTGTTTTTCTAATAAATAAAAATAAAAATAAAATATAATATAAAACAAGATAAGTTAAGTAAAATAATAAATGTTTACAAAATTCAAGATTCACAAAAGCAGAACGATACTTTATAAAAGCGCATTTTATCTGACAGCGAGTAATTGTGTTTTGATTTAACTTTCCGATAACACTTTCTCGGCTTATTCGTGACTCGCGAAGTGGACTTTTAAAAATATTTACTGGAAAAATTACTGTTTAAGAGAAGGAGAACCTTTTTACAATTTATTTATGTTATCTGTAGACAAAATGATTCATGTTGTCTTTTTTATCCAGTTATATATTTTTTATTTTAGAAGGAATTTTAACAGCCTGTACCTAAGTATCCACTATTCACATCACGTTCATGAAGAAGAAGGGTTGGAACTTAGTCAGCTATGCTGCTATGCTGCGGGTGAATGGACGATTTCTCTACCAAGAGTACAGATCGGTATCAGATGTATGATCGCTATACAGATGCTTTTACATTACAGGTACGGTGAGGAAACCTAAAATTTTCTAAATCTACCCTGAGTGGGAATCGAACCCGCAACCTTTGGATTAAGTCGACTAATAATACCATTTCTCCATAACAGGTAAATAAAAACATTGAAAATATGCCTGTGTATCTACTTATTGATACTGTCAAAGAATTTACGTCTGGCATTCATGCTGCCCCGTTTATTCAAAGTTCAAAGATCATACAAAATAAGCAAAACGTGGTATTAATTAGCGAAAGCACTGAAGTGGTCATTAATTAGTCTTAGTCATCGACAGAACTGTAGCCATTGACGTTTCTTTATATCCTTCAAAGAGTAATTTCACAGATAACGTTCAGTAAAAGGACGGAGATACTTATAAATGTTTTCGTAACTTCGTCGTTTTTTTTCTTCTTTTCGAGTTCTTACAAATGTTTTAGTTAATTTTTTGCATATACTATAGTGTTCATCTTAGGGAAAATTCGGTATAATATTTACCATATTTTAAGTTCTACTGTTGGTACAGATAATGAATTTAAAAAATTGTATCTACAAGTTTTTTATAATAATTTTTTTTTATTAAATATTTGGCAACGACTTGTTTTTTATCTTTTTTTACAGACAATTTTTCCCTTTAGAAACATATAAAACCTTTTTGTTAAATTAAAACTAAAATTACATTTTTTGTGAAAGAATTTATACGAGGACACTGGGTCATGTGGGAATAACGGACAATAGAAAAGTTATTATATATGTAAATTCAGGATAATATGTACATGGGTGTGTTGAGAATTAATTAACATGAAAGGTTTTTCTCTTTTTATTTAACTATATTAACATACTCGTGGTTTAAAAAATATCTTTACAAAGTATTTAATTTTTGGAATCTGTACTTCAAAGGAATAAACGGTAACATTTTAAATTCATGTTTCTTCAAACGTTATCAGGAAGAAATCGCTCTTCAACGATAAGATCGCCTTTGTACATCTTTTGTTACTACTGTTTGTTTATATTTTGGTGTACAATAAAGGATATATTATTATTATTATTTCTTTATATTTGACTTAAACGATTCAGCTGGTAACATCCCACTGCTGGGCATAGACCTCTTTCTCCGTGTAGGAGAAGGATCGGAGTTACTGCACTGCGGGTTAGCAGACATATTCCCCTATTATGAGTAAAGATCGCAATCATGTACATATGATAATAACAAAAGAAATACTAATACAAATACAAATATCGATTACTTAAATACTCGTGATAAAATATGTGTGTAGACTCAATCAAACTACTAACTAAACCAAAGAACTTTTATTTTATATAACTAGGTCAGCAAACAAGCGTACGCCTCCACCTGATGGTAAGCGATTACTTATAGACGTCTGCAACACCTAAAGTATTGCAAGCGCGTTGCCTACCCTATCCCCAATTCCCCCCCCCCCCCCCCCCCCCCCCAGTAGCTTTGGTCACCTAAAACTAAACTAACTAACGACTAAAGGAATTTTTAGTTATTATTTAGTTATTATGAAAAGAAAAAGAAAAAAAAACATTTATTATACCCTCTTAATACGCTCAATAACTTTCTCACACTAAAATATAATATCCTTGCTGAAAGTTCCAGATAGTTCCAAATAAAAAACGATGATTGATGGGAAGTTATTGTAAACTATTTGGTGTTTGAAACAGGGATTCCAAATTCTTTATTCAAATTTGATACGATAAATAATAATAAGATACAATTTTCATCCGGGCTTTTTTCGATCCAGGTAGATCTATCAGGATCCCCAACGGAACTTAACATTTTATATCGGAGTTTTCCACAGGGATGTAAACTGGGTTAAACAGTATTATCATACGGAAGTGACGTCTCTGGCGTGTGACCGTCTTAGCCGAGCGTATCGTCTTAAATATCTCGTGTATGCAAATCATTTTTTTAAAGCTAAATGCAAAGTATAGGCTATAAGTAAAGGTATTTTCAAATTGTTTATGTTCGTAATGCAAGAAACTTTACAATGAGAACGCAGAGAGTGTTAGAACAATTGATGCGAAGAGTTTTCTTACGTTACTTTGAATATTTGATGTTCGATCTATGCTTATTAAACCATTAAACTGTGTTAATTTATAATCTTTTGTTTTATAAATGAATTAGTAACTTATACTTCTTTTGTTTTGTAAAAAACTGTCTAGTAAAAATACAGGGGGTGATTAGGGACAATATTAAAGAAAAAATCTGCGTGAATTAAAGAAATTCAGCAAATATCTATAAGCTATTACGGTGCAGACTTAACATATTTTTTAGTACAGATTTGTCCACATCTCCATTTAATTATTGTAAAATTAATTATGACACCTAACATTTAATTTTAATTGTACATCTGTACCCGCGACTTCGTGTGCGTGAGAGATTGTATCTGGACACTAATTTTTTTTAAAGCGTGATCTCCTGATCCCTTGAGAATTATAGGATAAAAAGTAGGTATACATTGTCTTGTACCTTTTTAGCTTATTTTTGGATTTTAGAGGTTTTTTCTCGCATAAATTGTCGTATTTCATAGAATTATTGGTTATTTCAGGGTGTGCGCGTGTCTCGTAAAAATTTTCCCTCATAATTTTCCTTAGCGCACCAAAAGAAGTGTAACTTCAAAAATTGTATCCACATATAAACACTATACATTATCACCTGAAGTTATCGATGTATTATTAGATAGTGAAATAATTCGGTGCTTCTATTCGAGTGGTATAACGCAAGTCTGGGCGTAATAACACGGCGCGGTAATAACGGGCCACGTGCGGGTTCGATGCCCGTCGGATATCTCGATGAGGTTTTGAGAGCTCTAAGGCTGATTCCAAGTTTTTGTTATAAACGTTGTATGAACTTTTAATTTCTGGTAGTTAATTGACTATTCTTCAACATAAAGAAGAAAAACTTTAAAAAAAAGATTGCAAATATATTTTGTGACCAAATAATACGTCCTTTCGTCAATTGTAGGACCATCCCATAACTTTAAGAAGTAAATAATTAAATATTTATAGAATAACAGAGAACTGAGAAAGTTATAACAACTAAAAATCAAAGTGAAATATAAAGTGTATGGATTCATCTTAAAATTACACGAACTTACACGAAATCAGTCCACCCAGTCAAAATTTCTGAGGTAACATACATAAAAAAGTAAAATTTTATTGATATCTATACAAACGAATTTAGAACAAACAATAAATTTATAACTTCCTCTTTTTTTGTAAGTCGGTTAAAAATATGTCTATACCTTGCAGTGGAATGTTACCGGCTGAATCAAACAATCGTCAATCAAATAAAAAAAAATTGCATTTGCCAAGATTAAAGCAAAAAAAAGATATTCTATATAATCTACTTTATTTATTAATATTATCTATTTATGTTTTAATATACCCAGCACCCGTTTGTGTTCGTCCTAAGAACATAATTTTCGCGTAGGTTTTTGTCTGATTCAATCTCTACACAATTAACTTCAGCGCAGACACACTGCCTCTTGAGCTTTCAAATTGCTTTGGCGTTGCTTTCATATCGCTTCATGATCGTTGAACCGCACCTCATTGGAGATCCGATAACAGTTTGAAAGCTATACCATATGTAGTAATTTTTAACCGACTCCCAAAAATTAGGAGGTTCTTATTTCAAATACATTTTTTTATGTATGTTACCTCAGAACCTTTTACTAGGTGGACCGATTTTGATGATTCCTTTGTTAATCGACAGGTGGTGCTTGTCACGTGAAGCCCATTTTTAGTAACCTTTGATAACGCGTATTTACTATTACTGAATTTGAGTTGATTTCACGTATCAAGCATAATACCTACCATGTGTATTCAACGTAATTACATGTATTTATTTTTTTACTTTTTAACCGACTTCAAAAAAAGGAGGAGGTTACTCAATTCGACCGTATATATTTTTTTTATGTATGTTCGGAGATAACTTCTTCGTTTATAAACCGATTTTGATATTTCTTTTTTTGTTGGAAAGGAGATATTCATAGTTTGGTACCATGATAAGGAAACCAGGATCTGATGATGGGGTCCCAGAGAAATCGAGGGAAACTTTCAAAAATCGTAAGGGTGACTTAGTACATTTAATCATGTTTTCATTAAGTACTATAAAGCACTACTATTTAATAAAGGTCTGGAGTCGATCTGATGATGGAGAAGAAAGATAGTCGAGGGAACTCTTCAACAATTTATAGCAATTACCTTATTTTTGAACTTAATTCGTTTCTATTTCTTTCATGACACATTAATATGTAAAGACGCTATTCTTATAAAAATATAAATTAATTAATTGTATGTTTATTACATATTGTATGTTACTGCTAATCGCTTTTAACGATAACCTACCTACGACAGTAGGCTCGAGGTCCACGAACACGGCTCTAGGGACGTGCTTCCCAGCGCCAGTTTCGCTGAAGAAGGTATTAAAGGAATCGTCTCCGCCTCCCAAGGTTTTGTCGGAGGGCATCTGGCCATCAGGCTGGATGCCGTGCTCCAGGCAGTATAGCTCCCAGCAGGCATTTCCGATCTGGACTCCGGCTTGGCCGATGTGGACTGAGATACATTCCCTCTATAAAAAAAAATTTAGTGATTGAATTTTGGTTCTTTTTACATTTTTCACGAATATATAATTAGATATTAATTGTATGAAGACAAATACGGAATATATCGTAGTTTTAAGATAGCATCATTATTGTCAAATCTCGTAAGAAATACAGTTCAACATAAGTAGAGAGGTTCTTCAAAAGTATGAATATTGTAAAGTAATTACAATTTAATGTAATTAAATGCTTTTTTATTAATTGGTTTGCACCAGGCCAGTCAATTAATTATCATAAATGTCTGGTCAGATCATATGTCATTGCATACTCATTGAATTGCCGACTCAAAAAATATATCAACACTAGAGTATATATAACATTAAGAGAAAACAATAGAATCACAGCTTCACAGTAAAAAATAAAAGGTTTTTTTTTTAGAAAGGCTAGCTAGCACAGTAGCGAAAAGATTTATTCTTAATCTATACAAATAAATAAAATTGGAGTGTCTGTTTGTAATATTAAAATAACCGCTTTTTACTAAATGCATATGGATGCATACACGATACATAATTATACCAAAATAACATTTTTTACAATTTTTGTCTGTCTTTCTGTCTGTATGTTTGTTTTGGCTAATCTCTGAAACGCCAAACATAAGTCCGCCAGTTGTACTACATAATCTGTAATTATCTTTAAGCTTTATTTATATTGTATTTATGGTGTTATACAAATAGCTAACACAACCACGTATCCTTTATATAGTTTATATGGATATGCACTCACAATTTTGAAATACAAGCCTAATAATAAAGAAAATCACCAACGATTGTAGTTCCGTTACCATACTAAAGATTTATAAAGCGACAAATAAAGAATGTTTGAAGGCTTTTTTGTTGTATTAATGATTACAAAGAGTTCATTTCCCCCAATTCAAAGCAGACGCGTAATTAGTGTTATTGAAAGGAATTTACGATTCACTATCGAGCTACTGTGACAAGTCACGTACTTTTTTCAGGCTTTCGTGTAAATAGAAGCATAAATTATTAATTATAGCTTGGTATTCATGTTTTTGACAAATTAGTTTGTTAACTTCGTATAAAAATGTTCTAATTTTTTTTTGGTCTATTAATTTTACTTTCATAAAGACCGAAAGTTTGAAAGTGTTTAATGAAATTTTTAACAAAACAACCCTTATAGTAGTACACTTTCTACAATATCTACTCGTTATGAAATTTTATTTCAAAAGAATATCTCAGAAAAAATAATATACCTACTGAGCGACTGGATTTAAGTTTAGCGTCATTGTGTAAAATTAGTCTTGGAACTTTACGACTGTCTGAAAATGAGTCAATGTTAGGTAAGGGTCTCATTTGCTACTAGGAGGAACTTTATGGAGGTCTTAGAAACGTCCAAGGCGAGGTTATTTTGTAACTACTTTTTCTATAAACTTAGACTTTTTGTTTACTTAATATTGATTTGAAAGATTAACGTTTTGAATCAAACAATGCTTTATAGTCCAAGATATTAAGTTCTCAAGCTCACAACAATGCACAAGCTATGTTAACCGTTCATCATCAGTCAGAGTTATGCTTGTATAGTTATCCGAGAAACACTAGGTTGGCACAAGAATTTTCATTCTATCATTTTATATTACCAGAATACTTACATTATACATTACAGAAAGTTTTGTACTTATACAATGAGACAAAAAAGGGACATTAGTATTTAAAATCCATTAAATAATTAAGGGCATGTAGTGCGTGACATCATGACACGGCGACAAGCTGAAATTGGGCGATTCAGGAGAGTTCAGTAACCTCGTCTGTGATCATTAGTCGTTCGTTTTTTACCTGAAACTTGCTATTTATGTAAATAGCTGATCGAATGATAGCGGTGACAAAGTTACGTCTATTACAATGTAATTTGAAAGTAAGAGATGGAATTATTTGGATTTTTTGTAGTCCAAAGGGGATTTTTGTATTTTTATTTCATTAAATTACTTTTATATATTTTTTTAAATTTAAAAAGGAGGTGAACAAACAGTTCTGAGATAACCCATTGTAAGATACTCGTATACATGTTAAAATTTTTAATTTATTTTATAAAAATAGGCTAAAGAGTAAGAGACCTAGTGCCTCATCTTTTTTCATTAATTGTTAAAACTTTTACATATACAAATACAATATTAAAGAAAGCAGTGTGCTCCCGCGTAGCATGGTTATTAAATAAAAATACCCCTAATTGATGACATAAATCGTTTCATTGCTTCAGAATCTCGTACTAAGCTCCTTATGCATAGTAATCCTAATCCCGAACCAAACGATTAATGCGTGTATTCACAACGCACGAACTGCTTTCGACACGCTTCAGTTATTTGTAGTAACATAATGTATCAATGTCACAAGCTACAATTTCCTTCAACATACAACCCTTACGTTTTTATGAAAGCTATACAAACTTCTTGGTATAATAAGTCTAAAGATTTTATTTTTTTATTTGAATGAACAGAAACATGAAGTACTGGTCTGTTTTAAAAATACTATTTTGAATTAGGAAAGCAGTTTAATAAGGAATGTTTTAAGTTTTTAAAACATCACACTACTACATAATTATAAGGACAGAACTTAATAATTTTAGTCGCGAAACTAACACCGAAAATAACTTTTAGAATGCACATCAATACAATTTATTTCCCTAAAGAATGATTCAAAGTTATATGTTAAATTACAAGCTCCCAGTAAATGTTAGTCATGCTCCTTCTGTTTAATCTGTAGCCTAGTATAACAGTCTGATTCATAAAAATCGTCGATTAATGACTGTTTCAAGTAAGTAAAATACAACATTATAGAGAAAAAAATTAACACTAGTATAATATTGCATTATACACTAGTCTTGTCTACGGTTTTCTTTGCGTGGAAATTGAAAATGTGGAATGTGAAAATTGTGGTGAGTAACGAAAATTCCTCCGTCATAATTTTCGTTTTATAATAGTAAGACAGAATTAGAGTAACAAAAGTAATAGTAAAGTAATATTTCGCATGAAATGAAGTAATAAATTAATTTTCACGAGTCTTTCGTGTTAGTTAAATGATTTCAGACATTATTCCTTGTATTTGTGCGGTATAGAACAGACTAAATGAAATGTTCCGCTATGATATGCCCTCTGATAATTTGAATACGATATTTGATGAGTTCGATGCACGCATATCGTTCGTGTTTCATTTTCTTCGAGAATTGTTTTAACAGATTTTTAGTCGTATATATTACAAATATATATATTACTAATTTTATTATCTATTGTTTAAAATCATTTGCAATATAATAAGGGACGTTATTTGATGTTGGTTTTATCTACGAAAGTTGTAAACCCTTCCAACTTTAAACATGACAGTGGAGCGTACTTTAAAAAAATATAAAAATGTTATTTTGATAAATTGCTTCCTTTGGTTTTAAATTGCAAAATAAATTGTAATTAATTTCAAGATACCATATTAGTTATTAATCAAGTTTTTTTTTTCTGAATAAAAGTCTTTTCGGGAAGTAGGTATAGTACATCTACATCATCTTTCTTACAGGAAGTTTTTCTAGGATACAGGTAGGAACTAAATACTACGTCATATAAGGTTTTTTTCATTCTTCAATTTACTGCAGTCTTTTTCCAATTTTTTTTAATAAGCCCACGGGTATATTAATGTCACTATTAAATCGACCGTGATGTTTCCAAGGAACAAAGTGTCAAGGAAGTTTAGTATATAAATTAGACTATTTCGATGTAATGCTCCATTTGATTAGTCACAGTACTAAATCACTACGACCGGGACGCCGAATCATCTTTTGTTTGAAATATCTCAAGCGTGGCGTGTACTGTCATCAGAGATTACTATAATTTGAGTTTCGAGGTCATTATTACTCTAGAAACAAATCGAGAAATGATAGAACGATCTGTTTAATGAACCAAACTAAAGAACGAACTAAATTGTCAGATTATTTGTACTTAACATCAAAAAACAGGCCATCTGACGTTTTAAGCAGAACACAAAATTAAGTCACAATTATCTATGGAAATAGTAAGTGATCGCCGAAATGTATGAATGCGCATAACTTTCGAACGAACACAATATTTGTTGCATTCGTCGTATCTTTTTTTTTTTGTGTTCGTTACAGTCAAATTTGTCAAGTTAATGACAAACATTTGTACTTGCCATACAGATGTTTGCCGTGGTCTGGGTGTTTGTGTAGTGTCTTATGGGTCTCCCGACCGTGTCTCGGAGAGCACGTTAAGCTGTTGGTCCCAGTTGTTATCATGTACACCTAATAGCGATCGTTACTCATAGTAGGGAATATATCCGCCAACCCGCATTGAAACAGCGGGGTGGATTAAGCTCTGATCCTCCTCCTACATGGGGAAAGAAACCTATGCCTAGCAGTTGGATATTACAAAGCGTTACATTCAAGACAAGTTTCGTACAAAAGTTTCGTTAAAATAATCTACCAAATTAAAAAAAAATAGCTAACTCAAGTTTAGAGGATAAATTTAAATAAAAATAAATAAAAAATAAACCAATTTAAAACTGTTTTAGACCTACGTAGCTAATTACGTCTGGCAACAATTGTTTTTTTTTTCTGTAATTTACCATTTGACTTCTTAAATGTAAGACAAATCGTCCGTAATCGATTTAAAACCAATTAAGTGGGTGTATTTTTCCAATTACGATGAGAACTGCTACAATTAAATTCCTACGCATCTGATAACGTCTCTTGTGAAACATTTTTGTTTCAAATTCATTTATGGATCTAGGATTGATGCTTTGCTTGTGTCCAATAAGTATTATCTAGTTTGCTTTTTGGAGTTCTAATGTGCAATTAGAAGTTAAAGAATGGGATTTTAAAAAGATATTCGAATTATATGTGCCTAATTCAGCTATGTAGCTATGAAAAAGCTCTACGTTTTAGATTGATTAGAATTTAACTTACGGCTTAAGAAAAAAAAAATAAGTTTGTTTTTTAATTATGTTCTTAATAATATAAAGTCAGTAATAAGTAACTTCTATTTTATCTATTTTAAGCCGCAGTTTTTATTAGGATAGATATTATCTATTCTAATAAAAAGAAGATGTTAGTAAGGTTTTAAGTTGTATTATTTCTTTAATTATATAAATGTATAAGTGAATTGTTTTGACACAATGGTCACAGCACTGGTTTGTGGCTGTTGCGCTGGCGGTTGCGGGTTCGATCCCCGTACATGAAAAACATTTGTATTGGCCATACAGATGTTTGCCGTGGTCTAGGTGTTTGTAAAGTCCTTGTGGGTCTCCCCACTGTGCCTCGAAGAGCACGCTAAGCCGTTGGTCCCGGTTGTTATCATGTAAACCTGATAGCGATCGTTACTCATAGTAGGAAAAATATCCGCCAACCCACATTGGTGCGGCGTGGTAGATTAAGCTCTGATCCTTCTGCTACATGGGGAAAGAGGCCTATGCCCAGCAGTGGGATGGGATATTACAGGCTGAAGCTATAAGTGAAATGTATATGACTCATTCGAAATTAAATAAAGTTTTATATAGCGTTTTGAATGTATTACGCAATATTAGATTAGCTATATAATTCATTTAGTTTAATTAATATCATTGCTATTTCAAAAATTTAAACTATATAATAATAGTGTTTTATATATTTTGATAGCACAATCAATCTGTTATCTATGTATTGTATTGTGTAAAAAAATAACAACAAATAGAAATGAGAATATTGGTTCTTTAGAGTTTGATTAATGATACAAGACGATAGTACCAGTCCGTACTCGCCCCGTTTTTTTACGTGCTATACACGTAAACTTACTGATACTGTTACATTTTGAATAGATCGTTTTTATTAAGCTACTTCAAAATAGAAGGAGATTCTCAATTCGATTGTGTTTTTTATGTTTGTTACGTCATAACTTTTTACTGGGTATACGGATTTTGATTGTTCTTTTTTTAAATTTAATCGAAAGGTGGTGCTCGTCACGTGGTCCCATCCAATCGAGATCTGATGAATACTTTTGAACTAAACGTAATAATGCGTAGTTAACAGAATATCTATTCGACTACTTTCATCGTTCTACTTGTCGATGAAAAATGAAGTCGGTTTTATTTATTGTTTGCGAGCAAACGCAATTATTATTTAACCGACCATTTGATTTTTTTTAAACGGTTTTATTTAGCTCACCCCGTTTGTTTTATTTTTTATTTATTATTTTAAATATTAATTTGAATAAGCAAAGGAAAAACTTAAGTTTGTTCTGTAGCACTGGTTACATTACCTAAGTTCGTAACGTACCCAATGTTATAATGTAGCAATTTTTTAATTTTTAATTGATTTTGCTAACATTATATGTGTAATTTTTTTTTGTTGTTCGTTAAGTGTGTAATCCGCCTTATGGTAAATAAATTATTTATTTGAGATTTTTTTTAACGGGATTAAAGTTACGAGTTGATTTTATACATTCATGGAAAAATATGGTTATACGAAGTTCACTGGAACAACTAGTTTATAATATGCACTTGTAAGCTATAATTATTGTAATAATGTTAAGCTCATGTTAGCTATAATTTTTTGTTCAAAGTAAATCAGAACAACATCGAAAATTTTGTCTATCGTTAGATCTTTATGGCCACGCTCATAAACTACTTAAGAATTTATTAAATATTTATTTTTATTTTCCTGTGAGTGATATAGTATATTATTATGAACACATAAATCTTAATAGTAACTCTTCCACACTCACACTACTATACTGATTTTAATAAAACTTGGTATTTACATAGCTGAAAATCCAGAATGACACATAGGCGCTATACTTTTATACTGGCATCCCCACGGAACTAGCCCGTTGGTGTAGTTTCCAGTGCTCCTGCTTTCTGCTCCATCAGTTGCGGATTCGATTCCCGTCTGAGTTTGGGTGTAATATATGTATTTATATATTTCTATATATATTATTTCTATGCATTTTTATTTAAAAAAAAATTGGCTTTAACAATTGGTTGTTACCTAAAACACAATCATTATGTTGCTTAGCGTAGGAACAGACGACCGTGTGCGTTTGATATAAGTAGTTATTATTTGACACATTCTTTTTTAATTATTTGTTACCATATCATCTGTGTTAAAAAAAGGAGTAATCTAAAAGGCTTCTTGCTGTTCCTACTTCCGCTTAAGGATATTGTCTTTTCGGGGAAGGAAGCACGCTTTTTTAACCCTTTGTAACTATCCTATAGAGTAACTGAACAGAAGCCGGTAAAGTTTAATGACTAGATTATATTACCAATTATTACGAATATAAAACAAAAGTTAAGCTATCGTATTTTTGTTATGATACTTTACTATATTATTTTTTACTTTCATTTATTTTCAAAGGTTTGTCAATGTTATTTAAACAAACAACCCATGTACTCTACATATCATATTTTATCATAAAGATTGCTCAGTACAATTTTTAATACAAAATTGTAAAAATAAAATGATAAAACTTCGCTGTATTATATCATTAATTTCGAATAAGTCATCTACATTTTATTCACAATTTTTAAAAGCTTTGCTTAAAATGTTTTTGCTATTAATTTTATATACCTATAAAAGCTTTTTTTCATTTTTATAAAAACTGTCTAATCAAGGTTACTCTTGAATCGTTTATAGACTGCGTCTGTCATTACATGATTGCAAGTAATAGTCATGGCGAGGGGTCATTGCACCGGCTAATTTCTTTCGTCGACTGGTCACACAAAAAGTGAAATAAGATAAAAACTACAATTGCGAGCTTACGCATCTGATTAATAGTTTTCTTTTTAAGATTTTATATCTTACAAAGTAAATGGTGATAAATATATCCATAAAATGAAAACTTCAAAAAATCGAATTAATAAATACAAAACAATCTCGCTACTCTAGCGGTAAGACCGCCTTTGTACACTGTTTTTTTTTTTTGTAATATGTTATTGTGTTGATTGTTGTTGTGTACAATAAAGAGTCTAATAAGATCTATCTATCTAAATACAAAACAAAAAATTGATAAGAAGGAGAGGATTGATAGAGACAATCCTTTTCTTTTGAACATTAAATGAGCAGGTCCTGAACTCATATCGCACCATACTGGCTCAATTTTAAGGGGCGAAATAATATAATTGTCTAAAATTGTTGATTATGTAGATACAATCACTTATCACACATACAAATATAGGGCCACAGACAAATCGATCGGATTGATTTTTTGAGTATTTCATGCCAAATATATAATATGACGTACAAAGTGTTTGGAAATATATTAAAATACTTTCATCTTATTGCTATCTATAAAGCTGAAGCGATAAAAAATTCGCCTCGACGTGCTTTGTGAATTCTGATACTGTCCATACTTTTATATACCTACACTTTGAACATACATTTTTTCTATAATTCAAACTAAAAAAATATACTAACAACATAAAAAATATTTAATGCAAAGCAACGCTTTGAATTAGAATTAGCGTGAACAATCTCTATGAATTCTAATTTATAATATTAATCACATTCAGTTACATACATGACATCTTTGAGATATAACTGGACAACGAGTTTCCGCGTGGGTTTCGGTTTATCAAGAATGACACGCAAAATTACAAAATTACTTATCCTTTTGGGATTTATATTGTGATTTTCTGTATTCTTAACATCCAAACAGGCTGTTGTACAAAATTTAGTTTAAGAAAATTAAATGAAATTAAGGTTATGTTTAAAAAAATACTTTTTTTTGTAAAATAGAAGTATTCACATGAATTAACAAAATATATACGAGAATAAACTAATAACTAGTAACGCGAATGTTTTTTTTTTTATGTCACTAGGTCGGCAAACAAGCGTACGGCTCACCTGATGGTAAGCGATTACCGTAGCTTATAGACACCTGCAACACCAGAAGCATCGCAAGCGCGTTGCCGACCCAATCCCCAGTCCCCCCAGGAGCTCTGGTTACCTTAATCACCAACAGGAACACAATACTGCTTGAAAACAGTATTATTTAGAATGTTTATTTATTTCAATTTTATTTTAATTATGAAGTACAGCTATCTATTGATCGCCCATACATCATCTCGAAATTCTCTAACAGATTCAGATTTTTCATAAAATTTTTCGTCACTGCTAGACTTTTAGCATTACAAGTTATTCCTAAATGAGATTAAATTAAAAAAAAAAAAAGAGTTATTATTAATAACAGAATACATAATCGGCGTCAATCTGTATTCTACTTACTCACAGCTACACAGCTTGTTGAATAAATATTTTTCATTTTAATATTTTGTGTAGTTATATTGTAGAAAAGTTATTTCTGTAAATGAAGAGAATAGTCTCTGGGCATTTATAATATCTTTTTCAATTTCCTCGTTCCATTTTCCTCATTCAGAGGGACAACTAAAAATTAAAAAGAAAGAAGAAAAAAATGTTTAAATGCTCATGACGGCCATTGTTGGACCGCCATGTTGGCTGATGGATCACTGCTTTTTAAATGGCGAATTACAATGGTAGAATTTTTCTTCCCTCAGTGTTTATTATGATTATATTACAAGTATTAAAAAAAGTAATTTGTTTACTATGTGCTACAAAAGTACTTAATGTGTTACGGTAATGTAAAATAAATATGACGACAAATGATATTAAAATTGATGTTATGAATGTATTTATATTTTATAAAATGAAATATTATTCAATTAACAGAAAATAAACTGTATCTTTTTTGTAAAACAGTATGTAGAAAAATATTTATTTCAACTGTTAGCAAGTGGGCATTTGTTGTCAATATTTTTTAATCTGCTACCAAAAGTTGTGTACATACTTTCGTGTGTATAATACGTAAATAAAAAATGGAATAAGTAAATAAAAGTCCATGTAATATACCTATTTATTTTTTTAGTCATCAGCCAGACAATTCCGACGAACCCTAAATTTTACCCTAGGTGTGGTGTATGTTTCCTGAAGGGTTGATCGGAGGGTAGACATCATTAGATGCCTAAAAATCAATTCGAAAACACTTTTTGTAATGAATGGAGGTACTACAAATACGCATAGGCAGTCTCGGTACTATTAAATCAATATGAACTGTGTTTAATCAAATTTGACTTAAAATTATCATTAAAATAGAATTAATATTGTTTTTTTACAACTAGTTCGGCAAACAAGCGTACGACTCACTTGATTGTAAGCGATTATTGTAATTATTAAAGAATAATTATGTGTTGTGAAATAAAGAACTAGAATAAAATAATCTTTAAGAAAAGACAAAGCAAAAAGTATTATTTAGATTTCTTCGTTTTCTTTTTAAAACGTTCTAAAATACTAGTCAAAAATGTTCTAGACCTTACATTAGCTTAAGTCAAAAGCGTTAACATCAGGTTAACTTTCCCACTCAGGACATACGAGCTAGGGCAAGGTTCCAACTTTTTTCCTGCAGTCTCGTATTTCATGACGTCAGACGTTAAATCAGAATAAAGGGGAGAAGCTCTTTATTATCCACTCGGATTACCATTTGTTTAGTATATTTAATTTTAACAGATATTCGGTGAGTAAACAGTTTTTAGTTTTAAGCCCCTTATAAATAACTCCTAACAATTCTAACTTACCATTTCTTTCTGACTAATATTAATTATCTAATATTATTATTCTACTATTATTGTTCTCAGTAAGCTTTATCAGTTATATTGTGATTTTCTAAGCGAATATTTTGTAAATTATAAGGATGAATATTTATAAAAATATTGAGAAATAAAATAAACTATATACAATAATTATAGGAGAAACATTAGATGTTTGCCATGGTCTGGGTGTTTGTGGAGTCCTTATGGGTCTCCCCACCGTGCTTCGGAGAGCACGTTAAGCCGTCGGTCCCGGTTGTTATCATGTACACCTGATACCGATCATTACTCATAGTATATATTCGCCAACCCGCATTAGAGCAGCGTAGTGGATTAAGCTCTGATCCTTCTCCTACATGGGGAAAGCGTAAGCGTAGCGTACATACATAATATTGCATTTTGTGTGCTGGATATCTTTAGCTAAAATGATGAATCCAGTATTAATTTTTTGTTAGTTCCTGGAATAAGCTTGTTTGCCCAGACGGTATGATTCAATGTTTCAAGAAACGAGTCCACCAGATTTAGTGCACAAAATTAAACATTATTCCTTTTATGAAGTGTTCGTGATGCTTTTATCGTTTGTTTAGTCATAAAGAAGCCTGTTATAGTATATATTTTTATATAGACATATTATTCTTGGGCTTAATGGGTTTCAGTTGTGCCAGGGGGCACTGTCGATATCGCCAGTGTCACTTGGGATAGAAAAGACACGAAGGAGAATAGACATAAGACGCTCAGTGTGTTCTTAATTGAAATATAAAGTTATTTTTTAAGTTTATCGATTTAGAACCCTGGAAGAAATTAATTGCAGAAAAAAATGTATGGCAACAAATAAGAATTATTTATCTTTTGTATACGGAAGAAAGGTTTGATCCATTTTTATAGTGCTTATCTAAAATGACATTTTAAGAGACTAATTAAGGAATCAGATTTTCTTTGATTTTTTACTTTAATCTTTCATATTTTAGAAGAAATTTATTACGAGAATTAATGAAAGACCTTTTCATTTTAACTAATAACTCAGTATATGATAACTGAGTCGTATAGTTTTAAGTGTATTTAAATAAAATGTCATACACTGAATCGAATCATAAAGAACGCGTTAGAATCAAGTGGAAGCTCACATGAGTCATAATATTCAGTGTCAGAACTGTTCAGACACTCCCTTGTACGACTATATTGCGATAACTATCACAATATTTTAAATATGTAATTATATTGTACTAGTGGTCGCCCAGAAGTCGAAATTCGACCATAATTAAAAAATTATGAAAATAAAGAACCTTTTTTAAATTTTCAATTTCACTACAGACTTTGACAATCATCAAAAAGTATATAATATACGTGTGTGTGTTAAATACATTGTAGTGTGTGTAATGTTTTTTTTTTTTTTTAATTTAATATATTTTTATGCATAAGTTTAAAAAAATATTAGCGTTCTACATTCCTTTTCTACATAAACTATAAGTGTACGAATTTTCATAATCCTGCGTCGGCGCAATTTTCGTAAAAAGGGGTACAAAGTTTTTGCTTCACGTATTAATGTATAGATTATTATTCTAGTATCTACTAGCTGCGCCACACGATTTTACCCGTATAATATTCGACCCCATGAGAATATTAGGATAAAAAGTAGCATATGTGTTATGCTAGATCTCCAGCTATCGACGTACAAAGTTTTATTAAAACCAGTCCAGTAGTTTTTGCGTGAAAGAGTAACAAACATACATATTACACCCTAACAAAATGTCGTATTGATAATAATAGTAGCATAGATTCGGGAATATAATTCAAGTATTAAAAGTAAAACTGAAAAAATTTCAATTGCCTAGTTTTGTCAACACTATTTTATGTAAAATAGATAAAAATATTAAAAAAAAAAAAATAGACATTGTCAACCTTCACAAATTTCCTAACTGGTCCGATTTGAAAAATTATTTCTTATGTTAGATAGCCCATTTATCGAGTATTATGTTATTATATTATAGGCTATATATCTTCACGCTAAGACTAATAGAAGTAGAGCACCAACGAAGAATGTTTCAAAACCGGGTTTTTTATCCTACTGAGAGCTTCCGCTGCGTGCGCTGCGTAAACAGTTAAAGTTTCGCAAAAATCATGTACGCTGACGAACTCGTGTGCAAAAGCTAGTCTATAATATTAGTAGGAATATCATGTATACATACTCATGGATACATATATACATATGGTTGTATCCAAGCGGTGCTTAAATGATCCATTGTACTCATCCAGATACATAAAGGAAAGTGGGCGGATTATTATAGACTTCCAGATCTTTCTATTGTTCTAGAACTCTGTAATATACAAGCCGCATAAAATAACTGTAGGTTATTATAGTTAGTTATATTCACGATTAGTTCAATCGATTTAATATTATAAACTGATGATATTGATCATTGTATATCGCGTATAAAATAATAAGTGATTCCAAAAGGTAATGACATAATTGTGTTTTATTTTATTCGTTTTATTTATTTAAATTCTTTATTGTACAATAAATATAGTAATACACGTGTGTACAAATGGCGGGCTTAACGCAAATGCATTTTCTACCAGCCAACCTTGGTATGTGCAAGAAAGTATAGTGTGTAGGTGTACAATAAAAATATAAAACAAATAATATAATATAACATTCTATATTATAACGTAATACTGATAATATAATATGATAAAATAATACAATATAATACAGCAAAATATAACATAATATAATATAATGTACTCGCAAACGAAAAAAAAACCGACTTCAATTGCATCGACAAGTAATACAACGTAGAAGACGAAAAAAAATAACAAAGCAATAGTCACAACTACAATTTTCGAAGGTTTCCCTCGATCTCTCTAAGATGCCATCATCAGATCCTGGTTTCCTTATCATAAAATACCACCCTTGGCATTTCTCCTTCCAACAATATTTTAGTATGTTTTTTTTTTCAAATTGACGTGGGTGAAACTGCAGGGGTACAGTAGTTATTAATAACAACGTAGGCTTTATTACATATAATTCAACACATCAATAACACTGGCTAATTTAAGATAAGCATCTAATACGTAATAACTTGAATAACAGATAAAATAATGGACAAATGAAAACGTAATGTATTGAGTATGACAGACGTATTGATTTTAGGTAGAACATGTTTTATTAATGTGAAACTTCCAAATTCATAGTCTGTAGTCATGGCCACTTTTGTCTATTAATTGACGATTAAAAGAAGAGTCAATTATGAAATATAATTATGTACCTACGTACATATATTTTAGTACAATATTTATCGATGTTTGTATTTTAATTGAGGTAGGGCACAGCAGGAGATATCTCGCTCAAAATGTGGAGCAGCCCGACTGGGGTAGTACCTCGACCTTACAGAAGACCACAGCTAGATAATACTGCTCCCAAGCAGTGTTGTGTTCCTGTTGGTGAGTAAGGTGACCAGTAGGCTTACTCTTGAAACTCAATCCTATTTGAAATTTAGGTCCTGGGGGATTGGGGTAGGGCCAGCAACGTGCTAGCGATCGTCTGGTGTTGCAGCCTGCAGGCGTCTATAAGCAAGTGGTAATCGCTTACCATCAAGTGAGCCGTACGCTTGTTTAGCGATCTTTTTATAAAAAATGTATTCATAAATTACATTAAATTAATTTGTTTTCCTTCAATACACCTATTAAATTATTATTTTAAGTTTCCATTCATAGATTATCTGGAAGAAATTGGTTTATACGATAAGGCCGCCTTTTGTATTTTTATTTTGTTTTCGTAATTTATTTAAAACTTTTATTTCTGTTGTACATTAAAGTATAAATTATCATTAAATTACTGTATATTTTAATGTGCATAGGCGATTATATTTACCAATATTCAAAGGATGGATGAATTCAGTCGTTTAACTAAAAATAAAAAATAAAGTCAAGGCTTCAATTTATAATTTTCATCTTTAGGAGTATTAAGGTCGATTTTTCACTGTAGAACAGACTTTTATGTAAGTATAATTAAATAGAAAAATAATTTAAAAAATAAAATAAAAAATAGAAGATTATCTTACAACTACGGATCGATTAAACGTCTAAAAAATATTACAACCTTTTTGATTTTGATTTGGTGTTGTGTATTAATAACATAATGACGCTCTATTTTTGATAAGTAGGGGAGAGCGGGACAATTACGGACGCAGGGTAATCCCGGATACGTTCGTTTGGCTCTGTTAGAAAGAAAGGTGTGAAGAATCTTTAAGCATTTGCAGATACTAATATTAAGATCAAGGAAAGGACGTACCGTCCAAGAAAAAAAGGCCAAAGAAGGATATATGAAAGAAAATGAGTATTTTTGCTTGGTTTGTAATGAAAAATATGAAGATAAGATTGGATAAAATGCTACAAATGTAATTTATAGGACCATGAAAAGTTTACGAGTAGTGAAAGTACATCAAAAGGATTTATATGTGATTTATGTAATGATTAGATTATGTCCGTGATTACCCCACTCACCATTCGTAATTACTTCCCGTGCTGTGGGGTAATCCAGAACCCAATAGTTTTGTTTTCTTGTTAATAGTTGATTTTATATTGAAAATTTATCTATGTATGTGTCGAGTTCATGTAAAAATTAATTAATAAATGGCATTCGTAACTTAATCTGGTTTTGTTCAGTTTCAGTTTCCCCTTAAGTGTTCGTAATTACCCCACTCTCCTCTACACACTTTTTATTACATAGATAGACTGAACTAATTTTTTTTTTTTATCATTTTGACTACACAAGTATACATAATATGAATATATTTTGTAGTTTGCTATACTATAAAAGGGCTGAAAACTTATATAAAGCAGTCCAAATAATAGGAATCAAAACCTAATGATAATTTGCACTAAAGGAAGCTATTATTAAAAGGCTGGGCTGTATAAAACGCGCTATTAAATTTGCATGAAGTTGGACAATGTGGATGCATTGTCGTGGCTCACGTATAATAATATACCCTATGGGAGTCCATTCTATGGAATAGGCAATTGTTTATTTATGCCACATTTAGAATTTTAGTGGTACGTAATGATTATATGTATTGGCCGAATACATTTCAATATAAAAATGTGTGTGTACTTATGTACACACGTAAGAAGTTATTTGTGTAGTTATAGCATTGACTAGCTAACTTTACGTTTCTAGCTTCTTAACTAGCTAGCTTCAGGGTGTCGGTGTTTTTCGTTGCAGTGTGCGCGCGCATCGTTAAAAATTTAATCTCATAATTTTATTATTTGATTTGCCTATAAATGTTTTGTTATATGACTGAAAATGTTTGGGTATGCTTTCAAAAGTTACTTTTTTGTATAAGTTTATTTTTATCTGACTTCCAAAAACATTTTTTTAAAATTCGTTTGTATTTTTTTTTAATGTATGTTACTTCAGAACTTTTGATTGGGTGGACCGATTTCGATGATTTTTTTTAATCTAAAGGTGGTGCGTGGTTTGTGATCCCTTTTAAATTTATTTGAGATCTAACAAGTAATTTTCGAGTTATATCTAATAATGCGATTTACTTGACTACTTCGTCAACCTACGTTGTATTACTTGTTGATGTAATTGAAGTAAGTAGGGTTTTTTTTCGTTTGTAAGCAAACACAATTATTTAAAGTTCAAATACAATTTATATACTTACTAAATTTTATGGTCTGTCTTCATTTAAGGACTTATTTTTTATTTCGAACATATTTACTAGAAAAAAAAAACTAAGATTGACGCGCCACACATGTGCAGGTGATGCATATTGATACCGGGTAAGAGTCGTGAAATCACGATTATACATACGATACGTGATAAATCCGTGAAGATGGACGGGGTTATTGACATTCAATTAAGGCGTTCGTTGTTTAAATATTGTATTTTTTTTAATTAAAGATTAAAAAAAAATACAGATAACCTTTTTTTTAAGGTAAGACATGTATACTTTTTTATAATTCAAGAATTTTTAATCGTATTTTTAGTAGACTATTGTTTAATAATCCATTTTTTTTTAATTAACGTAGCTTTAAAACAGTTAAAGAATTATCAAAATTATTTACATAAGGTTGCTCCGAAAACCTACTACGACTGAATCCTAAAAATACCTTTACCTATCTAAATTGTTAATTTCAATTTTACATTCTAATGTACATCTAATACCTTTAAACGAGCAATTCTTGTATGTATAATCTGAATCTCGGAAACGGCTTCATCGATTTTCATGAAATTTAGTGTCCAATCTAGCGAGGAATCATTTTTAGAAAATGTTACAATATCATAAGAAAACGAACGGTAATAATATGTAGTAGCATATTCAGGTATTATAAATATTGTTAACGAAACTAAGCAAATTATCAAACTTTTTCCAAATCTAATCCATATGCTACGAAATCCAATTCGATTGAGATTATTTGATATATTCATAGTTAGCTGTGTTCCGCCGTTTTCCACGCGTCAGTATGTTTTCCTTCCAACTACTTTTATAACAATATCTCGTCTTGTAGATAGATGGTGTATCAATATAAAAACTATACTTAATAAATTTATACTAATAAATGGAGAGCCGGTTTATTCGTTCGGTTATACTGCGAAAACTACTGAACTAATCGGAATAATTTCTTATACCATAAGATGCAGTGTGTTTCGAAGAAGGTTTTAGAATATGATATTTTGGTGATTACTTATCGTGTAAAATAAATATGGACGGATAGAGGTCGCTAGTAAGTAATTAATTAATATGTTTGACATAAACGCATGATCAACTGTTTCTTATTTAAGCAACTTGATTTCTGTTTCAGTAAACAGTCGACTGATAGTTACATTTTTTCTTCTAAATGTGCATATAAATAATATATATGGAAATAAATACAGTTGAGTGGAAAGCAGCACTGTCAACACAGTCGGGCAGGATAGTCAGCTATTTCTTAAATAAATAAAACCGTATCTAATTTCATGCATCATTTTGCGTGTCTAATCAAGCATTGTGTAAAAATAATTATGTTAGCATCCATAACTCTCATACAGATCTGTATAATTCGTTTTACCTGTATACCATCTCCGGTTATATTCTATTACAACTAAGGATAAACATTTTGAAACAAAACCGCTACAATGTTTCGAGTGCAAATTTCAATGTAACGCTTAAATTACTACGGATATTATTTAGTCAGAGATATTAATTTTAAGTTTTGTTCAATCGAACGATTGAGTTAAAGTTATTTTTTTTGTGATTTTATTTTATTATTCAAATTCGATTCGAATTTAGAGAATATATCATATTACTTTTATTTATTTATTTATTAATTTATTTATTTATAACACACAGGCCGAAGACGGGCAGCAGCGTCTTCGGTATGACAAAGCCAGTACTGCGGTCACCAACCCGCCTGCCCAGCGTGGTGACTATGGGCAACACACATGAGTTCACGCATTTTTAGCGTGAAATTGTGGAGGCCTATGTCCAGCAGTGGACTGCAATAGGCTGGAATGATGATGATGATGATTTATTTATTTATTTTTGACTCAACAAAAGCAGTGTGGTGGATTAAGCTTTAATCCTTCTCCTACATGGAGAAACAGGCCTATGCCTGTGTGGGATGTTAAAGGTTGAATGGCAGTTTTATTCTTCTTCTCATTTTTAACTGATTTAAAAAAGGAGGAGCTCTATATTCCTCTGTATTTTTTATACTTATATTGTATTGTTTAATTTAATAATGGTTTATTAATTAATTTGTGACTTTCTAGTAAATTCTGAAATTTTGTCTTAGGATGTTCACTTATAACATGATGTCGATATTAGAACAATGGAAGGTGTTTGCTGATTTGCTTGTATCGAATAGATTTCATTGAAATGCAACAATGTCGGGATATCCTAACCGACTTTAGAAAAAACAAAACCTCCTAGGAAAGATACAATTGAACAAAGGTGCAATAAACTGTCATTGAAGATTATGTTTATTACTGACTAGCACCCCGCCCCGGCTTCGCACGGGTACTTAACAAATTAAAAACAATTTTTTTTTTTGAAATATAATAATAGAATCTATGTTACCCGCGGATAGTGTAGCTTCCCAACAGTGAAAGAATTTTTCAAATTGGTTCAGAAGTTTCCGAGCCTATTCAATGCAAACAAACAATCAAATCTTTACAATATTAGTATAGATAATATAATATTTTATTATTATCTGTATTTAAATATGATAACAACGATTAAAATATTAATAGTCTGTCATGGATGTGACTTTTTATCTTCCAGACTTTTTATAAAAGTATGCAAATATTAAAGGATTCATTGATATTAAATTACGTATTTATTTTGGTGTTGCTTTGTTATTTTAAAATCTAGACAAGGTAACGTTTGAGATATATAAAAGATTTTGTATAGAAAGTAATTTTGCTTAAAGATTGATAAAGAACCATTTTGTTAAAGTTAACAAAAAACTCATCTAACAAGATGGAGTTTTGTTTTGGAGCTTTGAAAGCTCGCTGAAATTATAATTCGATACGAGAAATATGTACTTATTACGTGACTTTAATACATTTTTTTATATCACTATCTTAAAAAGTGATGAGCTTTCCAAAATTAGGTTTATGAAAAAATAGTGACGACTGAAAAATATAAGTTTTAATTATTTTTTTCGCTTTTTCTTTTTACTATATTATTAAATAAAAGTTATACCAAAAAACTTACCATGTTTCTGAAATAAAGTTGACGTACTGTAGTGACGAGAGTGGCGTGGCGAGTTCGCGAGGCAACGCACCGGGCCGGACTGATGGCGACGCCAGGCCACCGTCACTTTTATAACAGCGTGGTTGTGCGCATGGCTTATTCTGGACTCGTGCGATATATTTAAGTTTAAAATCTTTGTAGTCTATATTTTAAATACAGAAATAGTAAACCTTACCCAAGTCAAGGCTCCAGAGTCACACGAAACACGCAAGAACAAACGCCCAGATACCGACAAGCGTATGTACCTATTGCCTAAAAACTTTCATGAGTGGGAATCAAATTTTCGTTTGCCAGTGTATGTGTATCCAGTTGCCACGACCTGAGCAAACGCGCTATCCATATAACAATATCATATTACGAAACACAAATAATGTCGATATAATAATATTAAAAATACCACTCAAAATCCTACCTTACGCCTGAATCGATCATCAGAGCTCGTGGGGGGCATATAGCATATACTATGAAAACTTATTCAGTCTACAAGGTTCAGGTAAACACAGTAAAATAGAAAGTTTTATTGATGTTGAACATACTGGGCTGCTTTCCGGGGGTAAACGCCGGGGCACGTTTGAAGCTGACGCAGGGCGTGACAGCATACAAACCGTTAACGGCCCTCTGCTGAGCATGCGGGCGAGAGTCGAGGACCCGAAGATACCACAGCTGACCGACGGGGAGGAAAGGGGTGTTTGATGTTTTACAGAGTAGAGCTTCGTCCACAAACTCTGTCGGCTTATCTGCATCGACCACAAATAAAGCAGTTTGTGATGCCAGAAGTAAAGGAATATGACAAAAGGATCTAGTAGTATATTTTATTTAAGAAAAATTATGTTTGATATTTCAAATCACATTGAGACGTCAGAATAGTCCGTCAGTACTCGAGAACAGACAACTGCATCCAGCCGCTTATAATCTAGAAGCCGAATTAAGAAGCCCATCAAAACATCTGACGATTAAAACGTGAGTAGCATACACTTAGAATTGAGAACTAATTTAAATCTATACTTCGATTGGACTTAGGATTTTGATGTTTATTAGAATTTATTATTGTATAATTTTTAAAACTATTCACGAGTGTTCGTCTATGTCCTCACATAATAAATTAATATTTATGAAAGCAGAGTATAATCAACTATCGTGTATGATAATAATTGTGTTTGCTCGCAAACGAAAAAAAAATCGACTTCAATTACATCGACAAATAATACAACGTAGTTCGACGAAAAAATAGTCAAGTAAAAACGCATTATTAGATATAACTGGAAAGTAGTTGTTAGATCTCAAATAAATCTAAATGAGGCCAAATAACACGCACCACCTTTCGATTATAAAAAAATTTCGAAATCGGTCCACCCAGTCAAAAGTTCTGAAGAAACATACATTTGAAAAAAATACAGTCGAATTGAGAACCTCCTCCCTTTTTGGAAGTTGGTTAAAAATGAAATAAATACAATATCACACTTATTTTGTTTGTAAATTCGCCACGCAACAATAACATACAAGTTTAAAGTAAGTTTCAAAAATATTTCTTATTATTATTTCTAGTAATTATCCCTTAGGAGTAAAATTTAAAATAAAAGAAATAACTTAAGGGCGTCATATTGTGTGATAGGTTTGATCTAAATTAAAATATATATATATATATAATGATAATGTATCTTAATTTTCAGAAATACACTGATGTTAAGGAGTAAAATAAACTCAAAAATATAAGAGGTAAATAAAATATAGCCAATATTTAAAAAATCGTTCTATGTGACAAAAACAAATGTATACATTAAAATAATCGATCGATTTTAATAGTAATAAACATCATTATTTGAAAGTATATTTTAATAGTAAAATCAAAAAGTCTCTAAAAACAAATCATATACAAGGAAATAATCATTGTTTCATGCAAAAATTATACACCGTTAAAAAGAGAAATAAGGCCTCCCTTTTTGTTTCTACCTACCCCAATCAAAGGGATGAGATGAATGGGGAAGCTGGGGTTGCAAGGGAGGGGACCTTGACCCTTTACATTTGTTTTGACTGCAATGATATCTAGGTATAGCTATGAAGTATGCAGACGTAATATGGCGCTCTTCGATGACAGAGAAAATCGATATGATTCGAACATTTTTGTTTTTTATTAATCGACTTCAAAAAAAGGAGGAGGTTACTGAATTCGACCGTATATGTATGTATATATATATATATATATATATATATATCGTCACCAACCTTAACTTAACTCGGTCACCAACCCGCCTGCCCAGCGTGGTGACTATGGGCAAAACACACGAGTTCACGTTATTTTTGGCGTAAACTTGTGGAGGCCTATGTCCAGCAGTGGACTGCATAGGCTGTAATGTATATATATGTATATGTATATATATTTGTATATGTATATATATATATATATATATATATATATATATATATATATATATATATATATATATATATATATATATAT
The DNA here is from genome assembly GCF_905220565.1 of Melitaea cinxia. Classification (NCBI taxonomy): domain Eukaryota; kingdom Metazoa; phylum Arthropoda; class Insecta; order Lepidoptera; family Nymphalidae; genus Melitaea; species Melitaea cinxia. Next base: position 1,401,828 of record NC_059400.1, read on the forward strand.
ATATATATATTATGTATGTTCGGTGATAACTCCGTCGTTTATGAACCGATTTTGATAATTCTTGTTTTGTTGGAAAGGAGATATTCCTTATTTGGTACCATGATAAGGAAACCAGGATCTGATGATAGGATCCCAGAGAAATCGAGGGAAACTCTCGAAAATCCGCATAACTTTTTACACTACACACAATTATTAAGCTACTTGTCAACCCGTGTAGATTTAACAATTTTTGAAGTAAAACTTCTTTGTGTACGCGTGACTTGGAGTAAGCTGGTGAATGCGTGACAAGAGCGTTACGAAAAGTGTGATCGGGCGAGGTGAACAGAAGTTGAGAAGAAGATATTAGTGAAGATAGAAAGATAGAAAGTTTCGTAAGTTTTACTTCAGTCATGTGGTCTAAAGCACACTCGTTTTTTTTTAAATGGTTACTGCTCTGCCTATACTGTTTAATGTCGTAGGACGAAGTTAATATAGACACATATAATTCATAATTGTAAAGTTGGTCTTATATGTAAATTCATAGTAGCGACAATCGATGTGAAGTAGCTGTTTGTGTCTGTGTGTATGTGTGTGTGTGTGTGTGTATGGGTACGTGTACGTTTGTGCGTATGGGCGTGTGTATGAGTGTATGTGTGTGTCTGTGTGAATGATTAAGGAGAAAATTACATCAGATTTTAAGTTAGATCTCTATCGACACAACTGTAACAACTGCATCCCAATGCATACAGCGGATATCAGCAATTTTCAATTTTCGGTGACACTAATGAGTACATATTAACGTTTATCTATTTAAGTATACCTTACCTAAGCATAATTTATTCTCATTCAGTGTCTGCAGTTGTTAGTGTGTTTACTTCTTAAGCGACTTCAAAAAAATTAGAAGAGGAGGTTACTCAATTCGACCGAACGAATATATACGTATATATACCATCGAATACGGTCGAATTGAGTGGTGTATGTTCGGCTTCGGCTATAGCTTCGTCGTATATGAACCGATTTTGATAATACTTTTTCTTTTGTTGGAAAGGAGATATCCCAAGTGTGGTACCATGATAAGGAAACCAGGCTCTGATGATGGGATCCAAGACAAATCGAGGGAAACCCTCGAAAATCGTAGTGACGACTAGTGTGTTTGTTAATTTTTTTCGTTTGCTTACGTTGTATTACTTGTCGATGTAATGAAGTCGATTTTTTCGTTTGCGAGCAAACACAATTATTATAATATTTTTTTCAAACTTTCAATAAGGAACATGATACACAAAACTATTATCCTACTCGTTGGTCAAAGGTAATGAACAATCACATGTACAAATACATCAGTACACGTTATTTTTGGCGTAAACTTGTGGAGGCCTATGTCTAGCAGTGGACTGTATAGGCTATAATGATGAATGAACATTCACTCATTTTGGCGATTCATTTTTGTTTTTAACCGACTTCAAAAAAGTAGGAGGTTACTTAATTCGACCGGATATATATATTAATAATAGATATAAGTGCGTCGTGTATATTTTATGTATGTTCGGGGATAACTTCGTCGTTTATGAACCGATTTTGATAATTATTTTTTTCTTGGAATGGAGATATCCCTGGTTTAGTACTATGATAAGGAAACCAGGATCTGATGATGGGATTCCAGAGAAATCGAAGGAAAGCCTTGAAAATCGCATAACTTTTTACTGGGTGTACCGATTTTGATGATTTACAATTTAATCGAAAGCCGATGTTTATCATATGGTCACATTTAAATTTCATCGTGATCTGATTACAACTTTTGGAGAAATCTTTGATAATGCGTATTTACTTGATTATTTTTTCGTCTACCGACGTTGTATTACTTGTCGATGTAATTTAAGTTGATTTTTTTTTTTTGTTTGCCAGCAAACACAATTATGATATACATTTGTTTTGTAAAAGAATTATATTTATAATTTAATATCGTAATTTAACTCGCCAAGCAACGTAACTTGGTCAACTTTAAAGTTTTGTTTTAATTTTAACATTGAGCCGTATCGTTTACAGAGTTTCTTAGAAGTGAGCATGTCTCATACAAAATAAACATTCTGTTACTAAAAATATCTTCGAGGCGTGCTTTTACATATAACAAAAATTACTTTTATATAGTTTGAATAATAAAACAAGAGTTATGAAAATTGTTTTGGTATCTATGACAGACGCCGCGTTGGCGCAACGGTTACAGCCATGGATTGTATCTGTTGCGTTGGTGGTTGCGGGTTCGATCCCCGCTCATGACAAACATTTGTATTGGCCATGCAGGTGTTTGCCGTGGTCTGGGTGTTTGTGCAGTCCTTGTGGGTCTCCCCACCGTGCCTCGGAGAGCACGTTACGCCGTCGGTCCCGGTTGTTATCATGTACACCTGATAGCGATCGTTACTCGTAGTAGGGAGTATATCCGCCAACTCGCATTGGAGCAGCGTGGTGGATTAAGCTCTGATCCTTCTCCTACATGGAGAAAGAGGCCCATGTCCAGTAGTGGGATATTACAGGCTGAAGCGTTATCTATGACAGATGATTAACGTATTGCGGTATTAAATGTGTATATTTTAACCGACTTCCAAAAAACGAGGAGGTTCTCAATTCGACTATATATATATATTTTTTTTTTAATGTATGTTACATCAGAACTTTTGACCGGGTAGACCGATTTCGACAAATTTTGTTTTAATCGAAAGGTGGTGTGTGCCGATTGGTCCCATTTAAATTTATTTGAGATCTAACAACTACTTTTCGAGTTATATCTAATAATGCGTTTTTACTTGACGCTTTTTTCGTCGACCTACGTTGTATTATACCGCACACCTTTCTACTGGATGTACCGATTTTGATAATTCTTTTTTTTGTTGGAAAGGGGATATCCCTAGTTTGGTACCATGATAAGGAAACCAGGATCTGATGATGGGATCCCAGAGAAATCGAGGGAAACTCTCGAAAGTCCGCAATAACTTTTTACTGGGTGTACCGATTTTGATAATTTTTAATTTAATCGAAAGCTGATGTTTATCATGTGGTCACATATAAATTTTATCGAGATCTGATAACTACTTTTTGAGTAATCTTTGATAACGCGTGTTGCTTGACTATTTTTTCATCGATCTACGTTGTATTACTTGTCGATGTAATTGAAGTCGGTTTTTTTTTCGTTTGCGAGCAAACACAATTATTTACTGTGCAAATTAGCAGTTCTGACATTTTAGTTTTTCTTAAAAAGTCATCCCCTCATCATCATTACAGCCTTTACAGTCCACTACTGGACATAGGCCTCCACAAGTTTACACCAAAAATAGCGTGAACTCATGTGTTTTGCCCATAGTCACCACGCTTGGCAAGCGGGTTGGTAACCGCAGGGCTGGCTTTGTCGCACCGAAGACGCTGCTGCCCGTCTTCGGCCTGTGTATTTCAAAGCCAGCAGTTGGATAGTTATCCCGCCATCGGTCGGCTTTTTAAGTTCCAAGGTGGTAGCGGAACTGTGTTATCCCTTAGTCGCCTCTTACGACACCCACGGGAAGAGAGGGGGTGGCTATATTCTTTAGTACCGTAGCCACACAGTACAAGTAAAAAGTCATCTGTGTTAAGAAAAATGCCCCTGTGTAAGTTTTAGTTGCCGACTTAGTAAATACAACAAAAAACTTAAAAAGCAGGTGAAATAAAAAAAAAGTGATAGAATATCAGACCACAGATTAAATATTATCAATATGTAAAGTTTTCAATTTTATTTAATGTCAACTTAATGACGTGTTACCAAAATTTCCTGAAATATTTAGAAAGGTTTGCTTTATTTGTCATTTAAATATTTAATCTTTTTAAGGGTTGGTAATAAATTTGAAGAGTAACAAATTCTAGAAACTGATTTCAAGAACTCGCTACATCTAGGATACTCCTAGGCTAGATTGGAATTAGATTAAATTGGATTACTTTATTGGCTACACAACTATAAGATGTAATCCAAAAAGATTATCCAAAGAATACAAATTTGTTGTACTTAGATTACTGAAGTTATTATATTTATGTATTTCGGTCGTATTTTTTTTTTAATTTAGATGATTGTCGTCGTACATTTTTTTAAGTTTGATGATTTGGTAAGTTTTTAGATTAAGACCCGTCGAATAAAAAAAATTAACCTAACCTATTTAAGCTCAAAATTTGACCGTTTATCGACATAATTTCGTTACAATATCAATTCGACGGCTCTTAATCTAGAGACAAGCCGACGATTTTTAGTGAAATTTTTGTTTTTTGGCAGTATTGAAAACCATTTTAATCAATAGAAGAACAAGATATTTTTATTAACATAACTTTCGTGTGACTGATTTCGTGTTGCGGTTTACTACAGATCTTAAAATACTATATTTATTTTTCTGAGTCAAAAAAAGTTATGTTTAATTATTTAATGTAGTAAAAACATTACTTAACTTACTTAATATAATCGTGCTAATTATCTTTATCACGCAAGACTGTTAGTTATGTCGTCATAATTTCTATAGAATGGTACTGTACTAGACCCATCCTAGTTTTAATGGTTAATTCAAGTTACTTTTTTCCTAGCAACCAAATATTTCGCAGAAATTTCTAGGTATTTAATTTATTAAATTTTCAAAGCATTTTTAGAACTTAATACAACCCTGCAGTGCGGCATATTTTAGCTCAAACAATTTCATCTTGACTATTCAATATTTCATACTAACCTAATGAATTTCAAATTATAACCTTTGATTTGTAATAATTATATGTGAACATAATTTATTATTGAGAGTTCTAAACCCACCAGGGCAGATTTTTTAGAACATTGAACTTTGCGAAGCAAAAAATGTCATATATTATATGTCATATATATGACATTTTATAGCCTATAAAATTCTGTGTTAAACTTGGAAAAAAAATAATCGGTTGATTGATAAAAACAAACTCATTATTGTATGTATGAAGAGTAATAACATAACATAACAATACACTTTATTGTACACCAAAACAGAAATAATACATATTATGGACTTAAACAGAGTATTATCAGGTACAAAGGGCGACCTTATCGCTGAAAAGCGATCTCTTCCAGGCAACCTAGGGGCAGAGGAGATGGTATTGCGTCAGTGTAGGTGTACAAATTGAGAAATAAACGTTTGTAATAACTTTGTAGTAATATTAGATACATTCGGTCTACCGTTGTATGGATAATGTTAAAATTTCCTGTAACGGTTAATAGAAATACGCTCATAATTAGCCTATTTATTAACAAATATACTGTCCGCAAAACCGCAATTTAAGGAAATTAAACTCCTACTCTTCTTCTAATGAAGAGAAGTCCACTGCCCAGCCGTGGGACAATTAAGAACTGTTTCATTTCAGTTCCTAGAGATTCACCATAAAATGTACTAAGCTTTTGGGGACAAACTGAGGAACTGATTTTAATACAGAATAGTTTTTTAGCCCTTATCTCTTATTTCATTATTAGATTCATGAAATATGCTTTCACACATTTTATGATAGGGGTTTTTCAGTTTTGGTAATCCGTTAATTAAATCCATTAATCGTTAACGCTTTAGAGATTAGTTTTTTCCTCGTGTAGTTATATAATACATTCGAAAGTGCTTTTAGGGCCTAATTGATTAATAAATAAATAAATAAATATCTACACAATAAACACACTGTCGTCTGTTCATAAAGTAAGCAAATTAATACTTGTGTTATAGGTAACAGCCGATTGGTATGGCTACATATTTATTTATTTTCGATAAATATATACATAATACATATGTAAATACATAAATAAATATTTATATTATACCCAAAGTCGGGGTGGTAATCGAAACCACAACCTTTGGAGCAGAAAGCAGGGTCACTACAAACAGCACCAACGGGCTAGTCAAATAAAAAAAATGATTTATTGACATATTTGGAACGGTCTAGCTAAGATATTTAATAAAACATTTGTAAATCCAGCGATTTAAATGTACAAGATATCTAATTATAATCGTAAATACTCCACCTAGAAAAAAATTGCTGCTCAAAATAGAAGAATACGAATACACATAATATAGAAATTGTTAGAATGCTGTGTGGTTTCGGCAATGAAGAATATAGTAACATTAAAAAGCCGACCGATAGCGGGATAACCATCCAACTACTGGCAATGAAATACACAGGCCGTAAACGGGCAGCAGCGTCTTCGGTGTGACTAAGCCAGCACTGCGGTCACCAACCCGCCTGCTCAGCGTGGTGACTATGGGCAACACACGTGAGTTCACACCATTTTTGGCGTGAACTATGTCCAGCAGTGGACTGTGATAGGCGAAATGATGATGATGAGAAATTGTTTAAAAAAGATTGTTTCACAAAGTGTTCGAATCATGAGAGTACTTTCCGTCATTTTTATGCCAACAACTGAGTGAGTGGAGTTAGTAGCTAGAACGCAATATTTAAAATTAAGTATATTATATTATTATTTATTAATATATTTCTGTTCCACGAAACCTTGTTGGTATGTCACGCCATGTGTTCACTGCGGTCGAACAATTATGGCTGACGATTATTCTTGTCTGAGTTTTTCATCATTACAGCCTATACAGTCCACTGCTGGACATAGGCCTCCACAAGTTTACGCCAAAAATAACGTGAACTCATGTGTTTTGCCCATAGTCACCACGCTGGGCAGGCGGGTTGGTGACCGCAGTACTGGCTTTTTCGCACCGAAGACGCTGCTGCCCGTCTTTGGCCTGTGTATTTCAAAGCCAGCAGTTGGATGGTTATCCCGCCATCGGTCGGCTTCTTAAGTTCCAAGGTGGTTGTGGAACCTTGTTATCCCATAGTCGCCTCTTACGACACCCACGGGAAGAAAGGGGGTGGCTAAATTCTTTAGTGCCGTAGCCACACAGCACGTCTGAGTTTTTATGTTTTCATGAATAATAATTAAAATAAAGAGACTAGTTTTATGTGACTTTGTATCTGAATTATGTTATTATATATAATTGCAATGTGGATAACACTATATCTAGACTATACAGATAATATTTTTTCAGTTACAATTTCGAATATTCTTCAAATATTTGGTGAAATATAAACCCTATTAACAAGCGATAATTCGGTGACATCTGATAATTACATATAACAAATACGTTAAAAAAATATTAAAATAATGATAATTATATCAAATTAAGAGTTTATTAAAGGATATAACATCTATAGGTACATTCCATCAATGTTGATACAAAAACCCTCTTTGGACATGCTTATAATTATGTCAGTAAACAGAAGTCATTAACCTTCGGTAACTAAAAAATACCACAGATTAAACAATCATTATCAAATTTTGTAATTGAAAAAAAAACTACACAGATTAGGCAATTACAATTAAATGTAATATTGCTATCCAAAAGAGGAAGCAAAATTATCCTAATTGTAGTATTTACATATAAGTATAATTGTACATCTACAATTAAATTCGCTTATAGAAGTAGGTATATAAAGAGTAATAATAATCAGCTTTGTATCAGTTTAGACATCCGTTCGTGACTCATTCGCACTTATTTGGTGCAAATGATACAAGTACTGACCAAGTAAATACTTTAACCATGTACGGTCATGTTAAATAAAATATAGGACCGAGAATGTATTGCTATTATTTTTGTTAGGACAGAATAGTTAAAGGTCTTATTATCAATACCGTACAGCTGTTATAGTTCTTTTTATAGAAAATTTTTATTACGAGTTTTGAAACATAGTCATAATAAATAATTCTAAGTCAGTCTTTAGTAACTTACAGACAATACCACGATCTATCAATTTTATATAAAAACTCTTTAGATATCTTATTTAGCAAATAGTTTTTTTTTAATATTTTTAAATAAGGAATGGCCAACAGACTGCTTAGTTTTTTCAGTACTAAGACTTCTTTTTGCTATTGTATGCTCTGTTGTAAATTGTTAATCATAAAATTAAATATAGGCAAAAAATATAGGTATATTTTAGAAATGTATTGTTATATCAAGTAACACTACAATAATACATTTACAATACACTTATCTATCAAATGCATTGCCCGTTAACAAATAAAACAATGTTTATTGGTAGCGTTTTAAAATGATTGCAATCAATTGCTTTCCATTGTCCTACCTCAGCGCCATATGCGAAATAGAACTGCTACACTTAATTACACAAGCTAACCATATGTTACTTATCTTTATATGATTTTCACCTTTATCATTATATAGTTTAGGTCTAAATTTCTTTATCCGTACTTGAAAATTTTATCGAACTCGTAGTATTTATAATAGAAATAGAAAATAAATTTATAAAGAGTTTGTTACTTAAAACAACTGTTTTAGCTTTTTTACGAAATTATACTTTAATATGAATATGTTAATGTGAATTACAGATAAATGAAAAAGTCCTAAAATAAAATTGTTATTCTGTACAATTAAAAATAGGCTCATAAATTCCGAACGACTGCTTCAAATTGGATAATTCTTTGTTATGTTCGTTATAATCCGAATTAAGACATATATATACATATTTATTTTAAAAAAATGGTGATACAAAATTTACTGGATTAGCTAGTTTTAATATTTTTAGATTTAAATGTAAAATTGGATTAATGAAACGCATTATAAAGCAACGAATGCAGTCATATTTAAAGCTAATGATAGTGCATTATATAATATTTTATTAGGACAATAGGAGCTCCTCAAATCATCCGAATCAAATAAGAGATGTCTTGACATGGTGGATGGGCTCGTCTTGAGCCCCAACGGTCCGTGAAATTACTACCGATCAGGTAACATGAGGAGGACTGTAGCTACACAAAAATGACAAAATGAATCATACAGTCATAGAGTTTTAGTTGTGTGTGGAGGCAGCGGAATTGTTTTTAACTTAATTATTAACTAAGCTATAATTTTTGAAGTAAAATTTCAGTTTTGTTTCAAATTTGGGAAAGATATTCTTGCTGTCCTATCTCTTTTAAAAGCTGCCAAATCTATATAAATAAAAATGAATGTTGCTAAGCTCATAACTCGAGAATGGTTCGGCTTATTTTTTTTTTTTTGTATGAACCTCAAGGCCCACGGAAGGTTTTAATACTAAAAAAATATAAAAAAAAATAATAATCTTAACTTTCAAATTTGAAAGACCGGAGTCTGTCCGGGCAGCTAGTACTAAATAAAAAAAGACTTCTCGATAATAATTATGACTAGAATAGAATATGTATAACACCTTATAGTTGTATAAGTTACCGCATTATCATCATCACTTCAGTCTATCGCAGTTCACTACTAGACATAGTCCTCGCTAAGTTCGCGCCAAGCATCCCAGTTTCCTCATCTAACCGGCAGTCTTACGTAGATAAGTTACTACAAAGTAATTTATTACTTGTCACTTATTTTTTACCTTTTGATATCTTATTTTGTACCTTTTGCTTAAAGTATTTTAGAAGGCGTGAAGATGTATTCTTGGAAAACCGCGTGGTTAATATAGTTTAAAAATAAAACTATTATATATTATATTTTTCAATAACTTTAATATAATTTTCTTCTTTATGATACATAATAAACATAACACCAGCATCCATTTATTTATTTTTAAAACAAAGCACATCACAGCTAATGGCACTTTACAAAAAAAATAATTATAATCTGTACAACAAATTAATTAAAAATGAAAACATCAGAAAAAAGAGTTTAATTCGCTTGTATTCGTTTATTTTCACCTCTTCAAGAATTATGTATAATGCCTATGGACGAAATTGTTCTTTTACTTAGCATTATTATTTCCAGATTTTATCACCCGGATCTGAATTCCGACTAACTCTCTTCCACTTTGCGTGATCTTGAATCACTCTAGGTTAGAAAATTGGTTCTCATGGCATATATCATCTAGCCATCGCTTTCTTGGACGTCTGGGTCTAGTTTCAGGGACAGCCGTGTCAAGGTACTTTCTTCCTATGTAGTCTTCAGATTGAACTATGACATAGCCATACCACCCTTGGTATTGCTCCTGTCATCATGTTAGATCAGCCCATAGACAAAATTATTGAGTGAATATCATCTTGTTTGATGACCTTTAGTGCCTTAATGTGAGTATAAATAATTTTAAGTGATATTGGCAAAAAGAATCTGTGCCATTAAAAAAAAAAAACTACAAACAATCCAACCTAAAAATTGGATTCAATTAATGCCGCCAATATTACGTAGGGTTAAAAGCGTTGTAAATACCTATGAGTATGGTATTAACATCGCCATTTCTTTAATTCTTTCGCCATTTCCACTTTTCTGTTGTTTAAAAAATTACCAATCGAAATGCTTGAGTTTCGAACATTTTTAGTCTAAGTCATGGCTATCAGCAAGTCATTTGTTTAACATCAATTATTTACATCATTAAAAGTATTGGAGGCTAGCGTTAGGCTGACTTCACATTACAAGAATATTCTCAAAGATAGAGTTACAGTTGCAGTGTACTGATATGGTAAATGTTTTTTTTTTTGCAACTTTTCATTTCTCCACTAATGTGCTGTCAGCCCTAATTGCTAACAAAGTAGTACACTACACCTTTGGTATAAACTAAAATATAAACAGTTTTATTTACAAAAGATAAATTTTATTTACAATTTTACTGAAACATTGATTTCTATAACTTAAACATTGTCTACTTATCGATATAATGAGGTATTAAAAATAATATTGAACCTTTTCATACATTTGTACAAAGCAAAAATTTATTTTTCACAGACTGTAAATTCGTTCGTTCGGTTTATTTTTAAATTTATCAACAACTAATAAGTATTTATTTATGCATTTATTTGTGAATAAAAACACAAAATCACTTATTTATTTGAAGTGCGTTATTACAGTAATATAAGGTGAAATTATTAAAAATAGCAAAAATAGCATGGAATTGAAAATAGTAAAAGACAAAATCAATCCGCTACTCTTCATAAATCTTCAGTACTGGAAATAATACGAACTTTAAGTCTTAATAGAAATTTATAATTTAATTATTCACTGGACGGATTAATTAGGCATTCACAAAATGTATGTACAAAATACGGTCACCAACCCGCCTGCCCAGCGTGGTGAATATGGGCAAAAAACACGAGTTCACGCCATTTTTGGCGCGAACTTGTGGAGGCCTATGTCCAGCAGTGGACTGTAGTAGGCTGAAATGATGATAATGATGATGATGTACAAACTATATTCCATAACTATCAATTATTTGCCCTCCTAATGTGTAAGAACTTTACACTCATAGTTTAACAGATTTTTACTAGTACTTTTTCGGATTTTTACTGTATCTAGCAAGTCGGAGTTAAATTATGCACGCTTGACTTGGGGAGTAAGCTGGTGAATTCGTGACAAGAGCGTTACGAAAAGTTTGATCGGGCGAGATGAACGGAAGTAGCGAGGAAGTTTGATGGTGCTAAGGAAGTTTTACTTGAGTCATGTGGTCAAAGGCACATTTTATTTTTATTTTTAGTTGCTGAAAGGAACTAAGCAATTTATAAAAGCGTTGATTAAAATGCTAAAATTATGAATGTAGGATTGATGAATACGTCTTTTGATTAAATCTTTCTAACGTAAATTTTTTATAATGAGTGGTAAGGCTAAAATAAATTTTCACAAATTTGAATAAATTAGCTAAATAAGTAATAATAATCATGATTCAAAAGCTCCCTCTTGTTTTCCTGTCCTCAAAAACTCCTCTGAATTCTTCCTCGTGAAGATGAAAGGTGCAGACTTGATCGGGCAACGGAATGAGTTGAGTAAGACAGGCGGTCCGGAGTCGGTCTTGTTACCGACCGGCTCCAGCAGATTGTTCCAGAGAAGATTTGCAGCTGCAATAAACATTTTATTTGAGAAAAAATTGATGTAAATCAAACTATCAAATTATACAAATAACAGCGATTATTCTTCTATGTTTGTCTAGCAAGGACGTTTATTGTTTTTATTTTTCTGGTAGGTTTATAACCGGAACAGAACCACTGATTTTGTAATAGCCATTTTCTTAATTCATTCCTGCTTAGTCATGAAAAGAAAACATTATAAGGAGCGACCAAATATTTGGAAAAACCAAGACTATTATACTTTTATTAGACATTACTCAATGAAGCAGCACAAATTCCTCTCCGTAACAAAAGAAATATTACATGACAAAGGTGTCATACTCGTATACCGAAACTTTAATAGTTTTTCATGCTGCAATATACTACAAGATGTTATGTGATGACGATGATGTGATGTTATTTTAATTCAGTTATCATTAGTTAGTTATAAATATACTTATTATCTTCTTAGGCCGCACTACGCCTGGTAATTATTTATATGTGTTGTTGAATCCCACGACACAGGCATTGCCTAGTGTGGGATTCACTGTTCCTTTTATGTAATATGTAAATTTAGAGTTAAATAAACTATTTTTGATTTTTTTGATTTTGATGTAACTACCTTGTTATCTGTTACTAATATCTTTTATAGATGGAAAATTAAATCAATAAGACAGTACAAAACAAGTATTACCAAGTGCATGACCCTTCTGTGAGAAGTGGAAGCAGTCGTGTGTGATGTACGACTGGTGGATCACGAGCGGTAGTGGTTGTGTTGGTGGCATCGGCGCGTTGAACAGCCTCATGAAGGGTTGGATCACCACCGTGAAGTCATCGCGGGTATCGTAACGGCCTGAGTCCACCTGGAACGTCAGAATTAGTTGGATACGTAGTTCATGGTGTATTCAGACGTATTTTGTAATCTACACATTTGATAAAATAGTACGCCATTGTTGATAATCTACATAATCAGTACCTACTTTATACATCTTATATTTTAATTGGGGTCTTAGCTAAACATTATAAATGTAGGCTGTGTAAATAACCCAGTAGCTACAAAACTACATTACACTGTGCTATTTATGAAGTTCCTTATTTTATGTAAGGTGTATTTTAAATGAATTAAAGTTATTATTGTCACTAAATTTGATTAACCTGAGATCAGAATCCCTTATGCGTTAACTAATTACATTAAGTCACAAGAGCGAATACTATTTCGCCTATAATTAAGGCGAAGCTAAATAACTTTAAAACGGGCAACGTGAACATAAAAAATAATTCCTGAAACTTGAAACAGTCGAACCTACCTCAATACAAGTCTATTGAAACAGAGTCCTCTCGTGACCATGGTTGCTATAAGGTATCCGAAAAGTCGGGCATTTAAAAAATTTAATAAACCGCGATAGAATCCGAAACAGTAGTTTCATTATAATGAGTGAAAAATTCGCGTAAACGTTAAAAACAATGTGTTTGAAATACATTAATCATTCGTCGATAGTGAACTCACCAGAGCCATTTCCGCGGCTTGGTACAGCCGCGCCTGTCGGACGAGGTCGAGCAACTCGCCGCCGCCGCGGTGGAAGCACGTGCAGAACAGCGGGTGCATCAGGCGGCACATGAGCGGCCGGAGCACCCTCACTGATACCGACACATCTGCATTCAGTTATAACTTCATTATTACACAAGCATGTGCAATAACCATTTAGCAAAAACTTCTTTACGTAGGCTTGACTTGGGAAGTAAGTTGGTGAATGCGTGACGAGAGCGTTAATAAAAGTGTGATCGGGCGAGGCAAACGAAAGTTGTGATGTGAAGTGAAGACAGAAAGAGAGAGAGTTATGTTTCGTATACAGGGGTAACTCAAGAAGTTTTATTTCAGTATTGTGGTCTAAAGCACACTCGTTTTTTTATATAAATACGAACTATGATATCCAAAAGTCAGTCGACTGATAAAATAGACAATGGCGGATCCAGCCCTCGAACAAGTTGTGGGTCCAACCACTCGAAAATCGGCAAAGTTAGTAGGAACCCGCTCATGAACAATCATGACTTATAAACGACTTTTTTGAATTTCATTATTTCCTTATTTTCGACGCATCTTAGGTATTGATGTAATCATTGGAGGATTGGAACCTGATTTAGGGTTATTTGATGCCATGTGGCCATGATGCGACCTTGATGCGGGTCATTTTGATTTGCCACCCCATGAATTAAGGGACAAGGGAATGAAGTTTTTCGGCTGATCTTTTTTTTAGGTCAGCCGTTTCATAATTTCATAAAATAATCAAAATAGTCGATGAACATGTCCGAAATTCGCATACATTTCCATTGATCATTTTTTTAGGCCAGCTATTCTATAGGCTGAAAGTTGTAGGCATACACATACAACACACAGATAGACAGATAGAATACACATTCATTAAGTTCCCTTTAAGGAACAGATGACTGATGGGTTTTGTATATTATACGTAGTTTTTTTTAAACACGTAACGGCATGGAAAAAAAGTCTTATAGCAGACTTTAAGGTATGTCGATTGTCCAATTATTACCTCCAATATAATCTCAACATTACTTCCTTAATTACGAATTGTGCGTTTCGTTGCTATAAAATAGTTAAGTATTTTTAAGATTATACATATAAGAGAAAAACATCTTATAACAATTTCACGTGACATCACTGTACTACATAACGGCAATGGTAATCAGTAAATTAACAAATATTTAGTTGATCATCATCAGTAAGTATTCAAATACGAATACAATGTTGGAACTTGGATATCGTCGATGTGTCAAACTATTTTAATTTTATTATTGTTATCTAAATTTTATTGACTATTAACACGAACTTAACGTATTAACTATAATAGTACCTGGGTGACCGAGCTCAGCTCGGTATTTTTAGTAAATCATGAAGGATTAGTAGTAGAAGAGAGAGTTAAAATGATTCGCTGCCGGTTTGGATGAAGTCTTTTTTAACCGACTTCAAAAAAGGAGGAGGTTACTCAATCTGGCCGGAGGAAACTCAATATATATAAAAGCGAAAGGTCACTCACTCATCACGAAATCTCCGAAACTATAAAACCTAAAAACTTGAAATTTGGCAGGTAGGCTCCTTATAAGACGTAAGCATCCGCTAAGAACGGATTTTACGAAACTCAACCCATAAGGGGATAAAACGGGGGTTGGAAGTTTGTATGAAAGTCCTGTGTTATTAAGGTAAGAGACTTGAAATTTAAAATGTATGCTCTATAGATGGCGAGGAAGTGTCCAAATAATACATCGTAATCTATATACATAAAAGAAAAAGGTCACTGACTCACTCATCACGAGAACTCAAAAACCGCTGGATCTGGTCCATCCATCCAAGATGGACAAAGATGAAATTTGGCAAGGAGGTAGATTATAGTTAGTAGACGTCCGCTAAGAACTGATTTTGCGATATTCCATCGCTAAGGGGGTTTAATTGGGGTTGATAGTTTGTATGAAACATATACAGCAGCAATAAGTTCGCCTGATAGGTTATTCATACTACAGCCTGAAAATAAAACTAAAAATGCACAGAGAAGTTTTATAAAAATAACTATTAAATTATACTAAATTGTGCCTTTGGAAAAGTTACTCAGAGTGATAAGCATTTCAAGTGACTGAAATAAAAAAATAATTTGCGTTAAGCATCTTAATAGAAATGCATATCTTCATAACCACGTGCACGTAGTCGCGGGCAACAGTTAGTGTATTATAAAACAAAGTTCTCAAAAGCGTATGTGATCGATTCCCTCAAAATCTACTTAACGGATTTTCATGCGGTTTCACAAATGGAGAGAGGGCTTCAAGGGGAAGGTTTACGGAACGGCAAAGCCGATTTTGATGTGAGTTTCACTGGAAGTTTGCCGGGAAAACTTTGTGACAAACTGATTTCAACGCGGGCGAAGCCGCGGGCACAGCTAGTATATAGAGCGCAGTAGTTACATGTGTTTTTGTCCTGTTTGCAAAGTGCCCTGGTATGTCCGAAGCCAAGGCACCTCATGCACTGGACGAGGGGGGACTGATCCTCGACCGTGCATCTACTGAATCCTACATAGATCTTGCCCTTGTCTATAAATTTTCCCCAGAGCGACGGGGAAAGCTCGATCACAGGGTGACATTCGTGGGGGTTTCGGGCGCGCTTCCTAAACCGCACCTTCATTTTAAGTGCCGCCTTGTCTACTCCTTCGAGGATATGACTATTTTGGGCCTTGATAAGGTCTACAATCTCCTCGTTGGTGTAATTTGACAGCACTCCCCGCACGCAGACCAGGGGGTCCTGGTTTGTGGGCTCCCGCACCGTCAGCTCTGTATTTTTCTGGACCTGGCCCCTGATTTTAGCCATGTCCTCTTTTGAGGCGCACCTCACCACGACTTTCTGGTCGCGAGCCTTACGGACCCTTTCCATCCTCGCCCCAGACTTCTTTAAGTCCAGCGAGTCTTTGACCTTGGTAAGCACTTGCTCGCTAGTCTCCTGCGGGTTTCGGGACGAAATGATGAGAGTGTGGTTGGGTCTTTGTTCCACACTCTCTGTTTTTAGTCGGGCTGCGGCATGGGCGTAGGTTGTCGGCGCCAAAGGAGCTAATTTTGTGACTCCTTCTTTAATAGTATTGAGGGTCTGCTTGACCTCCTGAACCGCCATCTCTGTCTCCAGTGTTGGTTTTTTTGGGGATGCGGTGGTCTTGCTAGAATCCCTCAGGGTGCGCAGCTCCGAGGACATGATCTCGACCTTTTCATTTAAAACTTCGAATAGGGGGGCCAGATCTTGTTGTGGGTTTGGCTGTGTACTAGATGGTTGTGTATTTATTGACTTTATGTGCTGCTTGATCTCATCCAGATGGGTTCTCCATGCCGTGTCCTTGTTTACCTGTGGGCGGCTTTCGTCGTCCAAGATCAGTGGGATGTCGTCAATTTTCGCAGTGAGGAGGGTCTTGGTATGAGTTAGTTCGTCTTTCAGCTTCTCTAGGCCACTTGAAAGCGATCCTATTTTATTCTCCACTGCCTTAAGTAACTCCTGGACTTTACTGTCCGTCTGCGAAGTCACTTCACTGCCGTTCCTGGTTGACGAGACCACCCTATGGAGCTCGCTCAGCTTTTCCTCTAATTTGACTTGCGTTTCCCAGATGTCGCGGATCCGCCGGAAAGGCTCCACCGTCTCGTACTCCAGCCAAGAGCGGACGGCTCGAGTCTCCCTCAACGTCTCCACCAAGTCTGTCTGAGTTTTTTGCATCCCTGAGAGGAGCGTCTTTTTGAGTTCAGTGAGCTCTTTAGCATGAGCTCTTTCGACCCGCACCAATTCTTGGGCATGACGGGCGCGCTCCTTCTCGAGGCTGCACTTGTGTCGGCTGCGCGAGTCCGAGAGCGACAGAACCGTCTCGTAGAGGCCCTGCAGACTCTCATAGGCGATCATTTTCACCCCACGCTTCATATTGCCGCTACTTTCTAAAGCTTCCTTGCCGCGTTGTAGGAGGTCGTTGGCCACGCCCGTGACCATGTCCATTTCTACTCCTGTTCCTCTCTTTGGGGTGGTGTAGAGGAGGGAGGTCCTCCTGCTGTTTTCGGAGGCTACAGAGCCCGCCGAGGACGTCTCACCGTCCTCCAGATCTGACAATGGGGGCTCCGAGGCTGTGTCGGTGTGGACGACAGTGAATTCCGCTACATTTTTGGGTTTTTCGCTTGATGTCGACGGCAGCGGTGCGGCAGGTGTACTAGTTCCGGTTACGTTTGCAAGCTTTTTCAGTACTTTTTTACGAAGCGAGACCGATGATTTTGAAATCACCGATGACGCTTCGGTTGTCTTTTTGTTGATGTGTGAAGACATCTTTGCTTGCACTTATGTACTAAAGATATCTATACAACTAATAACTACTTTCAAAATATACAGCGATGATTACTTTTAAAACTAGATTTGATCAGTTGGACTCACGTGGCGAAAGGATGTGATGTGCCGATGATTCCGCAAGTGTCCCGTAGCTTTGTCGTTGCAGCTGTCTTTTCACGTGTTCTTCGCGCGGTCTTGATACAGTATTTACTTGATACAGTTTTACTTTATTTGAAGAAGCAGAGTCAGGTGCAGTTTGCAGTCTCACGACGTCCGAGCCGCGACGCAACGTAAGTATTTTTTTTTTGTCGGTCACGCGCTTAAACTAGGTCGCGAGATTGATGTGCGCTTCGACTGTTTTATTTACCTTGTGTGAATTTTAAATAATTTATTATGTAACGTTCCTTCTATGTGCCCTCTCTCTGCTGTCCTTCCACTGAAGATGGTATGGATGGTGTCGTTGCAAGGGTCTTATCACCAACTCTCTGTTGATCTAACTCTCAATTTATTGCGACGATCCTTTCTGCTTGTATCAATGATTTAAAACTTAGGTCTTGTTACTCCGGTCCCCTTGGGGTTACGGGTTTGCCCGCAGGGTATGATGTGAAAAGCACTTCCGAAAATCACTTGGCACACCCACTGTGGCGCTTGGCTAAAGATTCTATTTTTGCAGAATTTTTATTGAGGAGCCGATGTTGTTAGTGCGATGTATTGTATTGTTCTGAGACTTGAAATTTAAAATGTATGCTCTATAGATGATGAAAAGGTGTCCAAATAATGTATCTTTAGAAATCAATACCCTTTTGGGGTTAAATCGGGGGATGGTAGGTTGACTCACTCATCACGAAATCTCCGAAACCATAACACCTAAAAACTTGAAATTTGGCAGGATGGCTCCTTATAAAGCGTAAACATCCGTTAAGAACGGATTTTACGAAATTCGAACCCTAGGGGGTAAAACGGGAGTTAGAAGTTTGTGTGAAAGTCCTATGTTTTTGAAGAAAGAGACTTGAAATTTAAAATGTATGCTCTATAGATGGTAGAAAGGTGACCAAATAATGTATCTTTAGAAATCAACTCTCTTTTGGAGTTAAAACGGGGATGGTAGGTTGACTCCCTCATCACGAAATCTTCGAAACTATAACAGCTACAAACTTGAAATTTGGCAGGTAGGTTCGTTATAAGGCGAAAACATCCGCTAAGAGCTGATTTTACGAAACTCGACCCTCAAGGGGCGGGTTAAAACGCGGGTTGGAAGTTTATATGAAAGTCCTATGTTTTTGAAGAAAGAGACTTGAAATTAAAAATGTATGCTCTATAGATGGTGAGGAGGTGTCCAAATAATGCATCGTAATCTATATATATAAAAGAGAAAGGTCACTAACTCACTCATTACAAGAACTCAAAAACCGCTGGATGGTCTTTCCATCCAGGTTGGACAAAGATAAAATTTGGCAGGGAGGTAGATTATAGTTAGCAGACGTCCGCTAGGAACGGATTTTACGATATTCTACCGCTAAGGGGGTTTAATTGGGGTTGATAGTTTGTATGAAACATATACAGCCTGAAAATAAAACTAAAAATGTGGCGTATAGAGAGGTTTTATAAAAAAAAATATTAAATTATACTAAATTGTGCCTTTTAAAAAGTTACTCAGTTTGATAAGCATTTCAAGTGACTGAAATAAAAAAAAATGCGTTAAACATCTTTATAGTAATGCATATCTTCATAACCACGCGGACGTAGTCGCGGGCAACAGTTAGTGTATTATAAAACAAAGTCGCTAAAAGTGTATGGGATCGATTCGCTCAAAATCTACTGAACGGATTTTCATGCAGTTTCACCATTGGAGAGAGGGCTCCATCATTGGCAAGAGGAAGGTTTATGGAACGGCTAAGCCGATTTCGATGAGAGTTTCACTGGAAGTTTGCCAGGAAAACTTTGTGACACACTAATTTCAACGCGGGCGAAGCCGCGGGCACAGCTAGTATATATATATATACAAGAATTGCTCGTTTAATAGTATAAGATTATTTATAAATATAATATAAGAAATGTTTATTTGTAACATATTTTCTGAAATCTGAAATCATCACGAAATTTTACGAAATTCTAAAACAACTATTTATTAATGACTCTAAAAATGTTTTTATACCGAATATTTTAATATTTTATTTCGAAATAAAAAAAAATGTGAAGATTGTTTTTTAATATTAAGTCTCATGTCATTTCATCATAATATCCATAAAAAATTATCAAGAAAAGGTTCCGACTTTACAATATTTGCATTAATATTACATAAATACGTTTCTAATTAGGATTTATCTAAAATGATAAATTTTGCGCCAGGGAAAGCTTGGAGTCATTAATTTACTCATCGAACGAGTTAATATATTCGTAGGCATTGTAAAAGATCAAAGTAATTTAATATATAACCACAAACGTTATTTGAGAGAATGTTAAATATTACTAAAGTAGTATTTTTTTTATGTCACTAGGTCGACAAACAAGCGTACGGCTCACCTGATGGTAAGCGATTACCGTAGCTTATAGACGCCTGCAACACCAAAAGCATCGCAAGCACGTTGCCGACCCAATCTCCCCCCCCCCCCCTCCAGGGGGCAGCTCTGGTCACCTTACTCACCAACAGGAACACAATACTGCTTGAAAACAGTATTAATAAGATAGTATTAATAGGATTAAGACGTCGATATTTGTATTAAATAGATTATTTTAAAGATTAATTGTATAGAAGCTCCTATAGGGGTGACATGATCACTTTGTGATCAAACTCCTTAATTAAATAAAGATTTAAAAAAAAATACTAAAGTAAGTATTTAAGTAAAGTATTTTCTCAGATAAGTTATTGAAGGAATTTTGCAATATTATTATTGCAATGTATTTCAGTTCACAATAAATTCTGGTGATAAACGTAAGTAACAAGTCTTTTTGAGGTCTTCAAAAAATTGTCCTTTACTGTCCGCTTGTTACAGGAAGTACCGATTACTTTCTGCTATGTACTATATCTATCTACTACGTTAAGTCTACTAGAGTTTGATAAACAAAACCTGGTGCAGTTGGATTTGATATATTACCATGTATATTAGGTTTGACCTAGAATTACAGAGTGAATGTTAGTAAAGGTTCATCACATTGCGACCTTGTACCACAAAGTGATGGTAATTTATAATTTTCATTAAAAGATTTTAGAATGTATTATGCATCTCGGCATTATTAACAACACGTAGTAAGTAACATGTTTATACATACATATATAGGTACATATAGTAAAGAACTGCGAATGTTGTTTAATAAATCTTTAAAAACATACGTAACTCTACATTATTTATAAATGTTACAAGCGTAAAAAAATACAACTTACCCAGAACTGGAATTAAGTTAACAATCGTCCTCGGTAAATGCATGTGGAAGTAGTCGAGCGCCTTCGCCAGCTTCCTGGCGTGGGCGGCCGGCGACCAGGAGACTGGGTTCAAGCAGGAGGCGGAGCACAGGTCGTTGGCACCTATGAACACCGTGATCATCTTCCAGTCACGAGCCACGTCGATGTCGGGGGATGAACGAATGCGTGCTACCAGGATCTGGAGAAAAAAGTGTAAGGAAAGGAAATTGTAAGCGTTAATGTTTTTTGCGATGGGTAGTTATTTTTTATTCTTTTAGAAAGTTTCGTTTCCTATATCTAAGACACAGTGCAGGCCTATTATGCAGAAGTTTTACTGCAGTCATGTGGTGTAGAACACACTCGTTTTTTATCATCATTCCAGCCTATTGCAGTCCACTGCTGGACATAGGCCTCCATAAGTTCGCGCCAAAAATGCGTGAACTCATGTGTTTTACCCATAGTCACCACGCTGGGCAGGCGGGTTGGTGACCGCAGGGCTGGCTTTGTCGCACCCAAGACGCTGCTGCCCGTCTTCGGCCCGTGTGTTTCAAAGCCAGCGGTTAGATGGTTATCCCGCCATCCGTCGGCTTCTTAAGTTCCAAAGTGGTAGTGGAACCTTGTTATCCCTTAGTCGCCTCTAACGACACCCGCGGGAAGAGAGAGGTCTCTCGTTTTTTATATAGTTTTTAAATTTATAGGACTACAAATACATATTCGATATTAACTAAAATTTATATATATTAATAAGAAAATTAAAATAAAATCATAATTTTTTATACAATTAGTTGTGAATTCGTTACAAAATAATATAGTATTATGTAAGAACTCAATTAAAATGTGAAGCTAGCACCAAATTGAAATATAAATTCTGGAGAGAAGAACCGACAAGAAACTTTGGAATTACTTTTTATAAATGTAACTCTTTTAGAAAGAACTCTAAAAGTTCTTAAACACAGTTACGAATACTTTCAAGAGATTCCAAGGTTTCCAAATCAATTGGTCATTCTAAGTGTATGTAGTAATTATATCTTAACCTTTCATAAAAGTATCAGAAGCATAACGACGGTTACGTGATTACATTCTGATAGTTCATAGTATTGACATACTTCACACGGCGAAACTGTACTTTTTGTGTTATTGTGTGCTATTTGATTTTTCGTTTATGCAATTTATTAACAGCGTGTACTTAAACAGTAATTGACATAATATTTAACGGAATTTTCTTTATGTCAGATTGATGTAATATGCGTGTTAGTTTAAATGATTATGACTTTTTATCCTTTTAATTGCTAATATTAGTTTACACTATATGTCTCTCATGATCAATAACTTAATACACATGGCCGATCAGCGGACACTGTCGGCAATCAGTAATGGCCAGTTTCAATACTCTATCTATCTCTAAAGTTGCTTACTAGCGATAGATTTTTGACACAATTTATATGGAGTTAACGTCAAAATTCTATCTCTAGTAAGCAAATTTAGAGATAGATAGAGTATTGAAACTGGCCATAAGTCACTGTGACCGCTGCTACGCTCTGACGCTCTCTAGTTAGTATTATTCACTCTGTTTAGTAATAATTAGGTCTTTTTCTGGATTATTGCATCAAAACTATCCACGGTCGCAAGTGCAAACATCGCAGATGCGCTACAGTAGCGCGGCAGCCGCAACAATGCCATGAATGCATTATTATATTAAGTACTTAGGCCATATATGTGACGCCGCGTTGGCGCAGCGGTTACAGCCATGGATTGTACCTGTTCCGCTGGCGGTTGCGGGTTCGATCCCCGTACATAACAAACATTTGTATTGGCCATACAGGTGTTTGCCATGGTCTGAGTGTTTGTGCAATCCAAGTGGGTCTCCCCACCGTACCTCGGAGAGCACGTTAAGCCGTCGGTCCCGGTTGTTATCATGTACACTTGATGGCGATCGCTACTCATAGTGGGGAATATATCCGCCAACCCGCATTGGAGCAGCGTGGTGGATTAAGCTCTGATCCTTCTCCTACATGGAGAAAGAGACAGCCCAGTAGTGGGATATTACAGGCTGAAGCGACATATATATAGATGTGTGTGTGTGTGTGTGTATGTGTTTGTTAATTATATATTAATATTAATCGTGAATAAAACCTACCTCACCTTGAATGACAGTCGATGTTACTTCAAATATTAACTCAGTAAATTTAATGAATTAATTTTTTATTTTATTTTTTAACGGTAGAAGTTGACCTACGCAAAAATTTTTTGCTTTTTTTACAAATTCACTTTTTTATGAAGATGAAGTATTAATGATGGTTATTATGTTAAAATAATTAAGTAAAGTTACTAATATAATATTTACTAAACGAGGATTCTTCACGGGTCGTAAACGTTCCAGGCCAAGATGGTAATAAATTATAATTAATTAACTAACAATTTATCTAGTAATTTGTAATCAAGCTTGTATTTTTTATTCTTCATTGTATTTACGTAAGGTCATGAACGATAACTAGACATATTTTCACACAATTTTTATTATTAATACACTATAATTTAGGAAATCGATACTTACAAAATATTTTATTTTTCTTTCGCTTAATTAATTTATTATAAATATGAATAAGAATGAACAAGCACAATGGTAAGAAATAAATACTTACGAAGTAAGAAATTAAATATGAGAATATTAATCATTACTTAGTATAAAACAAAGCCGCTTCCCGCTGTCTGTATGCTTAGCTCTTTAAAACTCCGCAACGCATTTTGATGCGGTTTTCTTTAGTAAATAGAGTGATTCCAGGGGAAGGTTTATATGTATAATACATGCATAATATAGTAGAGGAACAGTGATAGTTTTTGCAACCATGCCAAGCCAGGGTGGGCCGTTAGTACTATAATAAATATGAAGTAAAGAGTAATCAGTCTTGAAAGAGTTTTATGGACGTCCGTAGAAAGGAGAGCTTAAGTTGTCAATGAACTTTGTGGTACCCTGATGGTAAGCGGTTACCGTAGGTTGTTGACATCTACAACACCAGAAGCATCGTAAGCGCGTTGCTGATCCTACCCTTAATCCCCCTCAGGAGCTCTGGTCACTTTACTCACCAACAGGAACACAACACTGCTTGAAAGCACTATTATTTAGCTGTGATCTTCTGTAAGGTCGAGGTAATACCCCAGTCGGGTTGCTACATTTTTTGAGCAGAGAATTTCCTGCTGTACCTCAGCTAAATCTCAGTTAAGGAGTAACAAAGTTCATTATCTAGAATCTAGACCTAAAATTATTGAATTAGATACAAAGGCTGCTGGGTGAAAAGTAATAGACAGTTATTATTTTCTAAAATTTAAATAGACTAACGACATACAGAAATGCAATTTTAACGATATAGAATGTATGAGATAATTCAACACTAATATTGGGAAGCCTACCAATACTTTTTGGAATTTAATGTCGATTTGTCATGCTTCTAGCGCAAGTTTTTAAACTTTCACGTTCACTATCAAAACTTTTTAACCGACTTCCAAAATGAGGTACACAATCCGACTGTTTATTTTAATTTTTTTATGTATGTTGTTACCTCAGCACTTTATACCGAGTGAAATAGAAAGGTGGTGCTTTTCATGTTTTCCTTAATCGAAATTTGACAAGTACTTTTAAAGTTAACTCCAATAATGTGTATTTGCTTACACAGTTTTTCGTCGTGTTGTTCAAAAAATAAAAAATCCTGGGTAAACCGATTCCGATTATTCTTTTTTAACCGACTTCAAAAAAGGAGGAGGTTACTCAATTCGACCGTATATATATTTTTTTATGTATGTTCGGGGATAACTCCGTCGTTTATCAACCGATTTTGATAATTCTTTTTTTGTTCGAAAGGAGATATCCCTAGTTTGATACCATGATAAGAAAACCAGGATCTGATGATGGGATCTCAGAGAAATCGAGGAAAACTCTCGAAAATCCGCATAACTTTTTACTGGATGTACCGATTTTGAGGATTTTTAATTTAATCGCAAGCCGATGTTTATCATTTGGTCACATTTAAATTTCATCGATATCTGATTACAACTCTTGGAGTAATCTTTGATAATGCGAATTTACTTGACTATTTTTTCGTCTACCTACGTTGTATTACTGGTCGATGTAAAGGAAGTCGGTTTTTCTTCGTTTGCCTGCAAACACAATTATTTAATCGATAGCTGGGTTGTCACTTAATTTTATTTAAATTTGATTGAGTTCTAATGAGTACTTTTTGAGTTATCTCTGATAATGCGTATTTACTTGACTATTTTTTCGTCTACTTACGTTGTATTAAGATGTAAATGAAGTCGGTTTTTTCGTTTTCAAGCAAACACGGTTGTAAATCAGTGACTGTTTACATATAAAGATATACCTTTGCTTGTTTGTATGCGTCTTGGTCGGAGGCTACCGGAAAAGCGACGTTGAGTCTGGAGTTCTTCGACAGCCACTCTCCAGTGCCCGTGGAGTATCCACGCAGGCCAGGGTTGTACTCCTTGAGGATGTTGGGCAGAGTGAGAAACTCGCGCCAAGAACTGTCACCGCCTATAGAAAGAGACTTTATTTTTGTTTCATTTTGATTTATCAAGTATAAAAACAGGTCAGACGTATACATAAATAAAGTGTATATTTAACCACGCCGATGGAGGCTGGATAAGATAAGAAAGCTTATGTCCAGTAGTGGACTACAATAATCTGAAACAATGTAACAATGGCATAGATTTAAGTCACAATCCTTAATATATACAGTTAAATAGATATGTAACTACCAATATTTGACAATGCTTTAACGAATATACTGCCTATGGTCTATAGTTAGCAACGTTAATTAAGTTTAGACTATAATTTATTTATTTGTTACGTATGTTTTAGGCCTCTAACCTCTAATAATTTACATCAAAGATTTATTCGTTTCGTTAACTCCCATACATCACAATTATATTTATTTTGTCAAGGCATCCCGCGTAATTTCCTTGTATTTCAACACGTAGATACATTGTGGGGTGCCTATAAGGATATTAAAAGGCAAAACGTAATGTTTGACAACCTACTATCATCTTTAATAAAGTATTTTTAAGGTTAAAGATCGTTTATTTCTCAAAAGAATACAATTCACTTACATGAGAAATTACAAACACTAAAATTTAACAAAAATATTACATGTTGGGTACATCGCATCACAATATATTAACAATTTATAGTCGAGACAAGAAATTAACAGTATGTAGGGTAGGCTTAAAACATATATACACAAGTTAACAGAAATATGCGCAACTGGAAGTGTCATTGTTAAGGTGTTATTTTATGTTTCATTATATTATAGTAAAAATTAGTACACGTATTTATTTTTATTTATTTGTTAATTTATTTATTCATTTTTTTTAAAGTGAAAACGTATGATTTTTTTTTCTTTATTATATGTATATAATTTTAGTATTTTTTTTTTTTTTATTATAAGTAACAAAAAAAAATATGCTATTATTATTATGTTTTTTTTTTTCTTGCTAAATTCCATTAACCGTAGTTTAGTTTTAATTTAATGACATTCATGTAGTTTGTTATGAAATTGAAATAGTAGTGCTTAGCTGATCCTTGATTTAACATCCATATCTTTCTAATGTAATTTAATTCTCTATATATTTTTTCCGTTAAAACCGAGGTTCCCAGATTACCGATTTCAAACAAAAAAAAAAAAATATATAAATATGGAATACTAGCTCTCAGTCCTTGCTTCCTCCACGTGTATAACGATCGTGGCTGTTCCGTCTTCGTCCGTCAAAGTTAACCTAAGTCACGGAATGGTAATACAGCATTACACAGGTAAAATCATTTTTAAAATCGGTCCTATATTTGAATTTATCCATTTAGAAACAAACAAAAAATCAAATTAAGCATTACAATATTAGTAAGTATAAATAGAATAAATAAGAAGTTAGTATACTTACCAGCGCACCAAGACACTCCTCGATACTCAACGATCGCTCCTAGGGCGAACTCTTCAAGGGCACCACTGCCCGCTACAAGAGAGTCACCTATCGCCGCTACAACCTCGATGTCCCCTGGTCTCAGCTTGTGCACCGACGTGGGGACCTCCTTGCTTCGTCCCCATGATATCGAGTCTTGACAGGGGAATGGCGTTAAAGGTGAAAATGTACGCTGCCGTCGTACGTTCGACCTCCGAGTCGGGTAACTGACTGACCACTGAAAACAATAGAAAACAGTTTAAATATGACAAAGTATAGTTATGTTTACAATCTATAATATTACTGAGGAAAAGGGTTTAACTGAGGTACTGAGGGCTTTGCAGGAAATATCCTGCTCAAACTCTGGAGCAGCTCGACTGGGAAGCACCTCGATCTCACAGAGAATCACAGCTAAATAATACTGCTTTCAAGTTGTGTAAGGTCGGAAACGCGTTGTAATGTTTCTGGTGTTGTAGGCGTCCAAAGGCTACGGTAATCACTTACCATCAGGTGAGCCGTATGCTTGCTTGCGGACCTTGTTGTATAAAAAAAAATAGAAAATTTTCAAGAAAAATAACTTAATGCGTAAATTGCAATAATTTATTTATTAATTTCATAAGATACACCAGCGATATACTGTATAGTCATTGTAACTATTATTACATTTTTCTCTAGTCCGATTACAGTTACCATTACAGATGTACACAACATTAGATACAATTTGTCCGGTAAAAACAAAATTCAATATGCAAGTTAAAACTAAAATAAAACAGTAAAATTGCATTACAAATATTATATTAAAAATTACTTTAAAACGATTTTAATACAGTTACTTTTTAACCAACTCCCAAAGAAGCGTTATTTTTAATTTAATCACAGTCGACGGTGAAAAAAAAAATATAAAAAAGTAATATACTCGCATGTCTCATGAGAAACACCAAAACCACGAGAACATTAATTCAATGCTGTCAAATGAGAATCACGAACCTGTCTACTGACTCATCTCCGAATTTTTTTTACTTCACTTTTATTATATATATAGATAATTACACTGAGATGGCCCATTTGATGGCAAACATAGATCATAAACGCAGGTCAAAAGGCTTGACGCCAGTAAACACCACTTAAAACATTAATAATTATTACAGTATCGATGTCAATCTTATATTTCTACTTAATTGTTTAACAGACAACTAAAATTAAAACTAAAACATGCAAATAATATATCTAATATTAGTGACCCGCCCCGGCTTCGTACGGTTGCAAAAACTATCAGTGTTCCTCTGTTATATTATGCACGTATTATACACATAAACCTTTCTCTGGAATCACTCTATTTACTTAAGAAAACCGCTTCAAAAGCCGTTGCGTAGTTTTAAAGATCTAAGCATACAGACAGCGGGAAGCGACTTTATTTTATACTATTTAATGATATACAGTCTAGGAGATTACAATACCTCTAGGTTGTATCCATCTGTATACTATTTCACATGCACTTAGATATACAAACAAAACTATTAAATATTAGTGATTGCGCATGATCATTACTTAGCACGAAAGGCGTTTAGTTGTAATCGCTA
This sequence comes from Melitaea cinxia, assembly GCF_905220565.1. NCBI lineage: Eukaryota > Metazoa > Arthropoda > Insecta > Lepidoptera > Nymphalidae > Melitaea > Melitaea cinxia. The sequence goes on from NC_059400.1 coordinate 1,430,438, forward strand.
AATGATCACGAAAACACGGTCATACGATGTATTGCGGAACATTCTCACTTCATCTGACGCCTCATCAAATGATTTGTTACTATTCATCTGTCTTCGTATATTCATAATTTATTGATGTTCGTGAGATTGAGTATCTTTACTTGAAGTCTTGAAAATTGCGAATATTCGCTAAATCACATAGGTAATAATTATATGATGGTATCGATACCAAGATGTAGCGCAGCTTGTTTGATAATTATAGGTATAAATATATAACTGCTGTGTGGCTACGGCAGTAAAGAATATAGCAACCCCCTCTCTTCTCGTGGGTGTCGTAAGAGGCGACTAAGGGATAACACAGTTCCACTACCGCCTTGGAACTTAAAAAGCTAACCGTGGCGGGATAACCATCTAACTGTTGGGTTTGAAATACATAGGCCGAAGACGGGCAGCAGCGTCTTCCGTGCGATAAAGCCAGCTCTGCGGTCACCAACCCGCCTGCCCAGCGTAGTGACTATGGGCAAAATACATGAGTTCTCGCCCTTTTTTGCGCAAACTTGTGGAGGCCTATGTCGAGCAGTGGATTGTGATAGACTGAAGAGAAGTGAAAGTGAGGTAAAGAGGCTAAAAATTGAACTGAACAACACAACATGAGCAACGATCGCGGCCAGATTTCTATGATAATAATCGGGATATTTGCGTACTCCAAGAGACAGTGGAAAGGCACATAAGGGCTATACACTTAGACCAAACTTTAATATTTGTGTGCAAATATCTGCTCCAAGCGGAAATCCAACAAGCGAATGTCACCTTTACCGATTAGATAAACTAATCACATGTATTTAAAAATTTTACAGTGTTTAAGTAAACGTAGATAAAACGTTAATTATATATCATTATTATCATCGCGTTTTGAATACAATAATTGCAATTTGTTAATTTAATAGTTACTAACTTACTAGTAACATTTTCGAGGAAACACGGTCTTTGAAAGATACTAAAGCCTTCTCAGAGCGATTGCACCAAAACGTGTAGATATGTCCATGTTATCCATAAATAATTGAGTAATACTGCAAGGTTAGCCGTTCAATTACTACTCGTAATCCAAAATACTATAATTATATATATGTTTACAATACTCAGTTTACTGTGCAGACATCGTATCACTTAACTTTTTTGTTATTGGTTTTTTACATTTTGAATACATATTTGTGTATGTATTTTTGTTGTAACGTTTTTTTGCCCTATTACTTGAACGTTATTATAATTGTTAAGTAATTGTCAAAAAATATGTGCATATATTTTCGTTTTACCCTTTTTTTAGTTATTTTTTTTTTATATTTTGTATTTATACTAAATATTTTTATTAACAATTAGTCTTGGGTAGCATATGTACGATATACTAAAAGGTTACTTTACCTTAGTAAGGTACGAAATGTAATATTACCAAACGTCAATCGCTATTCGGACCTAATCGGACTAATCGTACACTGTAACAGTACTATCAACTATCACAGTTCACCGCGGTCCGACGAGTTTGTATTGTACGTCTATGGGTCCAAGTATCACACTGTCCGCCTATCCGAAATAACAATGCCTATTTCTCAGTCGACAGACCAGGGCAATGAAACTAGTAAATTACCATATACCCGGAACACGTGTGGCATTTATTATTATTTTTTTATCGCGACTTCCAAAAAAGGAGGAGGTTCTCAATTCTATTTTTTTATGTATGTTACTTCAGAACTTTTGACTGGGTGGAGCGATTTCGATAAAAAAAAAAATTTAATCGAAAGACGGTTTGTGTCATTCGGTCCCATTTAAATTTGTTTGAGATCTAACAAAACATACATTGAAAAAATACAATTGAATTGAGAACCTCCTCCTTTTTTGGAAGTCGGTTAAAAACAACACAGACACAGAAAATACCCTAAGTCAATGAAAATATAGCCATTACAACAACAAAAAAAAAACATCAAATGAGATGGCCCAATGGACGAAACACGTGAATCATAATTCATAGTATAAGGTTGAGACATTAAATACGGGTAAAAATTCTGTGTTGCAAGTGGTAAAATCGTGAAAGTTTTTAACAAATAAGAGCATATGCAACAGAGCCATAGATCCGTAGTAGTTCAAATTTTAACTAGCATTGCAAAATTTTAGGTCGAAACTGGTGTTGAAACTTTTTTTAAAGAGAGTATTATAAAAAAGAAATTCTGAGATAACTTTTTCCCTAAAGAGAGTGAGATGTCCTCACTCAACGGTATACTATTTTCTGAATTTTAACGATAACAACATTATATCATTGCCATTTGTAAACTTAAATTGATTTTTGTTTAAATACCGCCTATTTTTAAATAAACAAAAAAATTGTCTTTAATGTTAATAACCGACTTCAATAAAGGAGGAGGTTACTCAATTCAACCGTTTTTTTATATGTATGTTCGGGGATAACTTCGTCGTTTATCAACCGATTTTGATAATTCTTTTTTTTTTGTTTGAAAGGAGATATACTAAAGATGGTACTATGATAAGGAAACCAGGATCTCACATGGAATCTCAGGGAAATCGAGGGGAACCCTCGAAAATCGTAGTGAAGACTAGCGCGTTCGTTAATTTTTTTCGTCTACTTACGTTGTATTACTTGTCGATGTAATTGAAGTCGGTTTTTTTCGTTTGTTAGCAAACACAATTATTTAAATCAATAAAATCATCATCATCATCAGCATCATTCCAGCCTATTGCAGTCCACTGCGGGACATAGGCCTCCACAAGTTCGCGCCAAAAATGCGTGAACTCATGTGTGTTGCCCATAGTCACCACGCTGGGCAGGCGGGTTGGTGACCCAAAATGCCATGAAACAATAAAAGCCCGAGTGTAATAAAAATTAATCTTTTTGAATAAAACGAAACTAAACAACGATACGTAATTAACTAATTAGTATTAAACATTACTAATTATGCTGAATTATGTAACCTTCGGTAGCGACAACTGAATAGGTAATTATGCTTCATTTCAATATTTTTGAATAATGAATAAAACCTACAGTGTAACTTGCATGTTCGGCAAAAACAAAAATGGTAATTTAAAGAAAATGTTCCTCTTCTTTCTCTTTTATCTAAAATTAAGGTCTGTTGTAGTTTTAATTAAGCCGAGGAAGCTAAGCACTTAAGTCGTTTTCAAATTTACTTAAATATCAAGCAGTTATATGTGCTAATAATAAGAACACAAAGTAATTATTTGTTTGCAACTGAACAGATTCTAAGTTCTAGAATTAAACTTTCAAGAGCGTAAAATTAAAATACAAAAAAAAAGCTGGACAGGGACACTCTAATAACCTTGCGTTATGAAATATATAATATACAATCTAATCTCATATCTACGAAACATACACAAAATATTTTATAAATATCAATTATTCTATACTAATATTATAAAGCTGAAGAGTTTGTTTGTTTGTTTGCTTGAACGCGCTTATCTCAGGAAGCCCATTTATCGAGGAAGGCTATAGGCTATATATCTTCACGCTAAGACCAATAGGAGTAGAGCACCAATGAAAAATGTTTCAAAATCAGGGTTTATTTCATTTCGAGAGCATCCCCAGCTAGCCCAAAGTAACTATTCCACGCGGACGAAGTCAAGGGCTAGAAATCATATATGTATACAAGACAAGCATCAGCTCTCGATTAAAATAAGGACCATCAAAATCAGTACACACAGTTAAAAGTTATGCGGTATAATACAACGTAAATCGACAAAAGAGTAGTCAAGTAAATACGCCTAATTAGATATAACTCTAAAAGTACTTTTAAGATGGTAATTAATTTAAATGGGACCACGTGACATTCAAAACCTGTCGATTAAATCAAAAATCATCAATATCTTGGTCAACCAAAAAAACTTCTCAGGTAACAAACGTAAAACAATACGGTCGAAATGGTCGAATTGAGAACCTCCTCTCTTTTTTTGGGAGTCGGTTAACAAAAGACGAGATTTTCATGATTACTTGCATGTATATAATAGGCATATAAATCAAACATTTAAGTACGAAATCGCTTCAGCTTGTAATATCCCACTACTGGGTATAGGCCTCTTTCCCCATGTAGGAGAAGGATCAGAGCTTAATCCATGACCAGTACGAAATAGTTTGTCTTAATTTACGTGATTCCAACTGACATCCGCGTGCTAAGACAATATTTATCGAAGAGAATAAATATGGGCAGTCGTTTATAGCAAGAAAGTGTTGACAGAGTTATATAACAATTGGTTTATGCGAAAACACTCGTGCGCAGCAGTACAAACACATTTGACCAGGAAAGTTTGATGTGATTGACGATTGAACAAGCTATGTCGCGTGGCTTTGTCTACTTAACATTCTTGCGAATTTTATTATAAAGCTAGCTGACCCCGCAAACTTTGTTTTGCCATATATTTTATTAACCTTCTCAACCCTCCCCCCACCATAACTTAGGGGTATGAAAAATACATGTTATTCGATTCTCAGACCTACCCGATATGCACACAAAATTTCATGAGAATCGGTCGAGCCGTTTCGAAGGAGTCTAACTAGAAACACCGCGACACGAGAATTTTATATATTAGATTGGACAAAATTATTGACTAGAAAACAGTTCAATAATTTAGGGTTTAACCACAGATTATTTCTCAAAATGACAGTAAGTTGTTGTATCTTCTGGCTTTTAATGCGAGGGTGGGAAGTAATAATAATAATAAATAATAAATACTCTTTATTGTACACCACAAAGAAACATTACAACAAAAGTGACACATGAAAAGAAAGATGTACAAAGGCGGTCTTATCCAACTACTCTCAATATCACATTGAGATTTCTTATGAACAACTCCAGAAACTTAGCAGTTAGTATTATAATGAAAGTTAGTTTATTTAAATAATCTGAAATTTTGATAATAGATATCATTTTTAGTCATTGGAAACTGTTCTGGTGATGATTTTCCGAATGTGTGCTTTTTTATAAAAATTATTATATACTGTTTGTTTCCATTAAAAATAAATAAATAAATTATCATCATCATCATCATTTCAACACGAAAATCACAATATGACTTTCAACTTATTCCTTTACCTTATATATAAAATTCTCGCGCCCCAATGTTATTAGTTACAATAGGTACCTACTCCTTCGAAACGGCTGGATCGATTTTTATGAAATTTTGTGTCCATAACGGGTAGATCTGAGAATCAGCCAACATCTATTTTTCATACCCCTAAATAATGAGGGAGGGGATTAAGGGGGTTACTAACATATATGACAAAACAACCTTACGGGGCCCTTACCAACCTTTGCGGGGCATACTACTGTGTTACCTCCTAAGTACTTACATATATTTTTTTGAAATTCAAATATTTTTATATAGCATAACAATGTTTGCCGGGTCTACTGATTTTGAAATAAAAAAAATCACTTTTCGTCAAGTCAATGCAAGACTTTCCTAATATCATAATACTTTTTATATTGTCAACAATTATATTTATGTATTCTAAACATTTTTTAAACAGCAATGTAATCTCAATTATTCCATAAAAACTCAATTATGTCTGAACTTTTTATTGTGACATTAAAGATCATCCGCGTAGTAGTAAAACCAGCTTAGAGTTACAATCACGCCGACACAAAACATGTCTCGAATTTCAATGAACTCTTGTGACACAAAAATGTTCTGCTGTTCGCGAATCTCACACACTGCAACCACTAAAACACTATTACATGATGGCTTTGACCCAGAATTTAGTTCACGAACAACGCTTTGAATAATAATGTACACGTAATAGAAGATTTTGTTTATTTAAACGCGAAAAACATTGGATTCGTGGAAATAATTGTATTAGTCGTCAATTTGAAATGGGTTAATTATTACATTTTTGTACAGTTAATCGTCCGGTATGGTAAAAGAATATAAGCGTTACCGGCTATTATCGGTATGTACTAAGCTTTTTTTCGTTTTAATTTATTTATAAACGGGACTAGGATTTAATTTCTAGTAACATCTTCTTTTTCTTTGTGGCGTTTGTTTCTTCGAATGGTCTTCGAGGTATTAAGATTTGAACCACAAAATCTAAAACACAGTTTATGTATTATTAATTCTTACGATTTATTTTTGTGTTACCCACACATTAGGAAACATTACACACATTCGCTTAGACCGAATATAAAATCATCATATCGAAAATTTCGATCTAGCGAGTACATCGTTCCATAGCTTAATTGGCTAAAGCACCGTAACGGTAAGTCGGCGATGGCAGGTTCGATCCCCGCTGGAACGGTCGATTTTTGATATGATATTAAAAATTATGTATTATTTTCAAAAGCGTAACTGCGGAGTTTCTTGCCGATTCTTCTCTGCAGAATCTACATTCCGAGTCGGAGCTTGCCTTTAAAAACTAATAATCACTTTATAATTTTAATTTGTAAAATGACGATTCGAAGGGGCTTTTGAGACATGTTTGAATAAAGTTGTTTTATTTTCTATTTTTATGCGAACACTAAAATAATTTCTAACATTAGTAAATTCAGAATCATCCGATATACTTTGAAATAATGCGTTTTTAATTCAATTTTTAGTAACATGAAGATAAAGGTTTAATATAAGCGTAACGATCATTTAAAAAACCAATATAACACGTGCCAAAATCATGGAAGGCATAACCACAAGTCATACCAAGAGTTAGTTAACACACAAACGCCACCTAATCGTAATTCATTGAGCGTGTAATGAGAAAGCGCGCCAAGTGATACGAGTACACATTTACCGTCTGTGTAACACCTATCCGTCAACCTCGATTACCTTATATAGTGTAATTTTAATTGTTATTTTTCTTATAGGGTATCGAATTACATCATCGATTGTTTATGATTCGTTTGAAGTTAAACTTTATTACGACACGAATAAGTAAATAATTGCGTCCCTTTGTAGATCACTAAAATACAGCCGTACTATTGTAGTGGTGAAAGAGTTCAACTAACACCGGCGGTTAAGATTTAAATTTTTATGTTTTAAATCATATTTGTTTCTTTTTTGCATCAGAGAACATGTAAAGCGATTGAACAGTGTTTCAAATTGTTTAGTCTGCCAACCCTCACTGGAGCAGTTTTTGGATTAAACTCCTAGTTTTCTATCGATAATCGGCTCAAGAATGGCACGTTTATCGCCTGTATCAGTTTAGTTCAGGTCAGTAACAAAGACATTAATAAGGGGATGGAAAAGAAAATTATTTTTGTGTTCTACAGTAATAATAGGCTACCTTGACTTCTCAAATAACATTTTATTACAATAAAACCCTAAAAGAAAAATCTTCTTACTTATGTACATCACCATATTCTTGAAAATGTAATAATAAAGTCGTTACAAAACCCATAAAGTAAAATTTTATTATACGCCATTTAAAATCATTAAAACAATCGTCAATCAACGTATTAATCCGCGGCCTGTCGGTTAAAACTATTAAACTTTACCATAGAGATGTTGCAATGTCTAAAGAGTAGCCGCGACCTTTGACTTTGAAATTACAACATTAACTTGAATTTTTATGTAGAAAATGTTTATGCCAAACTAATAACGTTACGTAACGCTCGGAGAAATTGCTGTGACATGTACGTTGTACGAGTACATCCGTCAATCCACAGTACAACAGCAGTTCAGGTTCCTACTTCTATATTTAACAAGACGGTAAATTGTTCTGCTTCGAAAAATTATTTTAAATATTTAATTTAAGCTATTAAAGCATATGTTTATGTACTTATCACCACGCTATATAATGGAATATATGTACTATATAATAATTAAGTTGTTTCGATTTTAAAGAAATTTTTGAATTAAAAAGTTTTATACATAAAGAAAATAAATGTTTATTAAATGTTTCACATCTGACAGCCATGACGTGACGGTGACATTTTTTTGTTTAAATTAAGGTTCGATTTTTTGAATGATGGTTATTAACCGTACTTCTTTTATATCTTATAGCTAGTTTCTAAAGAATTATATAACAGACGAAAACCATAAATATAATTTTACGTATATTAAATATTTACGGAGGCTTTACTTTCCTGTCAATTTAGAACTTCATCAACGAAGTTTTTGACATAAATAATACCCATAGTTGTGAACTTTGGTGAAGGTCTGTAATTAAGTAAAATGTAAATGGAACTGTATAATGGATGAAGATTAAGTATAAATATTCGTGCACCGGCAATTGTTAACAGGAAAATAATTTAACCTTATAATATTGAATAATGAAGGCTTTTACGAAATCAGCGGTTAAGTCTGTGCGTAAATTGGTTTAAATGCAAACTCGTAAATTGCTTAATTTATCTTGAAGGACAGAATACTTGCAGATTCCTTCGGCTTCGTTCGCCAAACGTTTTCTGTAGATCGTTCAACCAATCACGGCGCGCGATGCTATGTGTGCGTGAGGTTATGAATATAGAACTTTATTAATTTGACAGTACCGCGTTACACGTCGCCTAATTAACACGTGTTTTATTATCACATTAGACAAGTACATTTAGTTAAAATTATAACTTCGATAATGAGATGAATTGTAAATTTTTTAAACATATTAAATCTAGATACACAAAACTAATTTTTGAAAAACTCATTTGACGATATCTCTAAACACACAGGTAGGGCACAGCAGGAATTTCCTGCTCAAAATATGGAGCAGCCCGACTGGGGTAGTACCTCGACCTTACAGAAGATCACAGCAAAATAATACTGTTTTCAAGCAGTATTGTGTTCCTGTTGGTGAGTAAGGTGACCAGAGCTCTTGGGGGGATTGGGGATTGGGTCGGCAACGCGCTTGCGATGCTTCTGGTGTTGCAGGCGTCTATAAGCTACGGTAATCGCTTACCATCAGGTGAGCCGTACGCTTGTTTGCCGACCTAGTGACATAAAAAAAAAAACACTGTATATATACAAGATCATAACACACGTGTAACTTGTATCCTTTAAAATAAAAAAACTTAAAAATTCTACTTATTAACCTTTTTATTCAAAGAGAATGATCGAAATCACCTAATTGTTATATAAATATCATTAAGGTCATTTTAAGTTTAAATTTAATTACAATTATGATAAAAATAAATGATTGTGACCAGTTTATAGTTGTGATTCATCATTTCTCGGTCGTTTATGCTGTTACGTGTATATTATAATCATCGTTATTACAGTCGCGGCCCTCTGTGGACTCTGGTCCGGTTTACTTGATTGAAATACATAATGTATGGTTTCAAGTTTTAATTTCAATAGCTTTTGCATCGTTATTATTAGTGTAGTATGGAATTTTTATGTAACTAACTAATGTAACACGCTGAATAGCTGACACTCTCACACTAATCATAATTAATTGCTTATACTATTAAATAAATATACTCTTCACACTCAACGACCCCCTTTATGTTTTTTCCTGTGTCGGGATCCAAAAACACACAATACACGAGCATAAGCGCCCAGACCGGCAAATACCTGCACGGTCAATACAAATGTTTCCATGTGCGTGTGATCGATCGCGACTGCAGTAACCGCTGCGCCAGCGCGTTGTCAACACTATTGCAAGGATAGCACATATGACTTACTTAGACTCGACTTTCGGAGACAGAAAGTAGAATGGATTAGATTTTAAAGAGATTAATCGAATCGGACCATAGAATTAATAATTACTTTATAAGTAACCTTTATCCTAACCGAATGAAAATATTGAACGTACATTAAACATGCCTTAAACATTGACAAAATACAATGTAGTGACCACACGGATACACTAATATGGTAGGAAGACAATACCGTTGGAAGCCTTTGTACGATCTTCCGTAACTCTTATGGTACTTCTACCAATCTTACAGAGAGCACGGTCGGGCTGTTCTGGGTTTTGATCAAGATAGTTTATGCTGTACCCTACCTATCATACATTACTCTACATTGGAACAACTATACAACTGTACTTTTGGCCATCAATGTATTACACATACTCCTTTGAAACATCAATTCTCTTGTTACTTTTTTCTTATTTTACAAATAAATATACACATCGAGTCAAAATTAAATACACAATATACCTATAATAAAACTATGTCAAGTTTTTCGAAACGTAAGTAAAATATAATACACAGGTTAACGACCGACTGATGCAACGTTCGCTTTGATTTACAAACCTGTCGGAACCGGATCAAAATGTTCGTTTAATACGAAAACCTCTAAATAGCGAAAAGATTATAACATTCCCATACTCTGAGATAAATTTCTGTATACGGGATTAGTTCCATGACTAACTTTTGATTAAGGGTTCCTTACTATTTATTAGTCTGTGTGTCTTGTAGATTAGAAGCCTTAAGCAAATTAAGTTTCTCAGTTACCATCAATGAAAAATGATTCAAGTTTCTTCCTATTCTTCATATTAAAGTAAAACAATACTTTGAGTGTTTTATTTCAGTATCATACAAAAATAACTTCCTGATTTCGATGGCTTTTATAGTTCCTGGAGGTCTGAACAAGATTGTATGTGTACTAACTCCCGGTTGTTATCGTGTACACCTGATAGCAATCCTCAGTACGGAATATATCCCCCAACCCGTATTGGAACAGAGTGATGGATTAAGATCTGATCCTTCTCCTACATGGGAAAAGAGACCTGTGCTCAGCAGTGGTATATTACAGGGTGAAGCATAACTAACTCTACAATACAATTTTCTTACTCGTGGAGTAAGATTGGAGAGGTAACTGTCCATCAATCGCCAATGGGACAATGTGGTAGACCAATATCGAATCCTTATAATATCATATGTGACATAGAAAACTTTTGCCTAGAAGTTTTTTATATATATATATATATATAACTAGGACAGCAAACAAGCGTACGGCACACCTGATGGTAAGCGATTACCGTAGATTATAGACGAATGTGCTGTGTGGCTACGGCACTAAAGAATTTAGCCACCCCCTCTCTTCCCGTGGGTGTCGTAAGAGGCGACTAAGGGATAACAAGGTTCCACAACTACCTTGGAACTTAAGAAGCCGACCGATGGCGGGATAACCATCCAACTGCTGGCTTTGAAATACACAGGCCGAAGACGGGCAGCAGCGTCTTCGGTGCGACAAAGCCAGTAAGTACTGCGGTCACCAACCCGCCTGCCCAGCGTGGTGACTATGGGCAAAACACATGAGTTCACGTTATTTTTGGCGTAAATTTGTGGACGCCTATGTCCAGCAGTGGACTGTATAGGCTGTAATGATGATGATAGACGAATGCAATACCAGAAGCATCGCAAGTGCTCTGGTCACCTTACTCACCAACATGAACAAAACTACTCCTCTCGGGCTACACTACCCCAGTCGGACTGCTCCATTTTTTGAGCAGGAAATTTCCTGCTGTGCCCTACCTCAGTTATAATATAATAGAAGTGGAACGTTTGCAAACTACTTACATTTGAAAAATGCCGATACAAATTTTCATATAAAATGGACATACCTAAAAATCTAGCCATTTGTTAAAAACAAGAAATATAAATATTATAAGAAATAGATAGATATAAATAATAATAATAATACACTTTATTGTACACCAAAAACAGAAATAATACATATCCAAGAAAGAAAAAAAAAATATATAATTATAAATAGATATTATAAAAATATTATAACAAGTCTTATAATCACGTTTTCATTCGACAATTTTTTGTAGGGATCTCTAAAACAAGTGCAATTACATAAAGACTGGTCAAATGCGTTTATGTCTAAAAATGCCGTCCGGCCTACTCGCCGTAAACTACGCCAGTATTATACACATACATGTATTATATGGGTTGTAAATTGTCGATATAAAATAAATATAAATGAGAAACAGTAATAAGATCATCACGCATACATTATTTTTTTAATCTTAGCAAAACCAATTATGAATATTTACGTATTTATTTCAATTTACTTAATGTATATTTTAAGGATTTACTAATCTTTAATTTATAAATAATACTGATAATCACGCTGCTGTATCTACCTTTTCTATGCATCACTTCAGCCTATCGCAGTCCACTGTTGGTTATAGGCCTCCACAAATTCGCGCCAAAAAATGGCGGGAAGTCGTGTATGTTGCCCATAGTCACCACGCTGGGCAGGCGGTTTGGTGACCACAGGGCTGGCTTTGTCGCACCGCAGAAGCTGCTGCCCGTTTTCGGAAAAAACATTCCAAATGGAACATTTATTATAATATATCCTGTGGTCACCAACCCGCCTGCCCAGCGTGGTGACTATGGGCAAAACACATTAGTTCACGTTATTTTTGGCGTAAACTTGTGGAGGCCTATGTCCAGTAGTGGACTGTATAGGCTGTAATGATGATGATGATGATCCTGTGGCAGTATATACCTATGGCAATATAATTTATACGTCTATTCAAATAAATAAAATTGAAGTGTCTGTTTGTAATATCAAAATAACTGCTTTTTACCAAATGCATATGGATGTATACACGGTACATATACCAAAACAACATTCTTAAAATTTTTGTCTGCCTGTCTGTCTGTTTGTTCCGGCTAATCTCTGAAACGGCTCGACTAATTTTGACGGGACTTTCACTGGCAGATAGCTGATGTTAGGTAAAACGAGTAACTAAGGTTACTTTTATTTTAGAAATTTATTTATGTTATAACTCTGTGAACTGAACAATTTTTTTGTAAAATTCCACGTGGATGAAGTCGCGGGTACAGCTAGTCTATATTAAAGTTCTGCATCAAGAGACTCTGCAACTTGCATCACTTATACACACTGAAATGAAGTTACACTCGAGTGACATAACAATTGTCAGTTCCATCGTAAATCTCATGCCGTTTATAGGTATTTTACGGTCGACCTGCAAAGTTTGCTGCTTCAAATCGTATTTTGTTGTTTTGTATTTGTACGTACGTATAAACATATACCTACTACATAGTACATAGTGTACCTATGTTATTTATTTTCTATCACTTCACTTCAGCCTATCGCAGTCCATTACTGGATATAGCCCTCCCTAAGTTCGCGCCAAACATCTCGGTAATTCGCAGTCCTCATCCAGTCACCGTCGGCAATCTTACGTAGATCGTCGGTCGAGCGGGCCGGAGGGCGTCCCAAGTATTTTATATATATATATATATATATATTACAACAAGAACTTTTGAAAATAGTTTTACCGTTAAATAAATCTATACTAATACGAGTAAATGGAGACCCGAGTTTTTGGTTCGGTTAAACTGCGAAAACTATTGAACCGATTGGAATAAAACTTGTATAAATAAGATGCAGCGTGTTTCGGATAAGGTTTTAGTATATTAAATATGGGCAGACAGAGGTCGCTAAATATTACAAGACTAGGATTAGAGGACTGAAATTTAAACTTCGCCAACAGACTAGTCGAAACTATTACTACAATTCCATTTCTTTCTCCTCTTAGTTAGCACGCTTTTATCACAAAAAAAAAATATTTAAAAATAATAATAAAAATTTTTTAATAATAAAAATGATTTTGTTTTACTTTTATTTTTTTATTGTTGTCACCTACACACTATACTTTCTTGCACATACCAAGGTTGGCTGGTAGAAAATGCATTAGCGTTAAGCCCGCCTTTTTGTAGGTACATGAAGAATTTAAATAAAATAAATAAATAAATAAAAATGTCCTAAAATATTATTATAATTATTAGTTTCCCAGACCTACTTGAAATTAAGTAGACTTCCGCCGTTACTATTAATAATTAATAATGTTAAATGCTAAACAGTTACGTGCAGTAAAATTTTAGTACTATGTTCATGTTTATTAAGTTTTAAACATCAAATTATTACTAACTTACAACGTGTTCGGCAATTTTAATTCTAGCTATACTTGAATGATTCTCAATATCAATAGAATATGTTTTGTGAGTGTTTTAAACACGAATTCGTTATAATCGTCTGTTTTAATGTTCAATAACAATAATAATTTTGCATTTTCATATGCACCTTTCATTTTGTTACGACATCCACGATATGCTAAGACGCCGTATACTCGCATAAATGTCCAGGGACGCGAGTTCACTCATTGTTAGTCTGTGAGTCGCGTCAGTTTTTAATCACTGGAATTAAATCCATACTGTTTTGTTCTAGCTTTTAGTAAATGGTAATCAAAAATTAAAATACATACCTATGTACATCTTGTTCTGTATCTCTTCTATATGTTACTGTTTATAATAAATATATAAATATAATTATTTATATATTTGTAGTGACCCAGCTTTCTGCTCCGAGGGTTGTGGGTTCGATTCCCACCCTGAGTCTGGGTGTAATATAAATATTTAGGTATATTTTTATAAATGTATTATTTGTAAGTATGTTTATCGAAAAAAAAATGTAGCTATACCAGTCGGCTGTTACCTATAACACAAGCGTTAAGATGCTTACTTTAGGAACAGACGACCGTGTGTACTGTGTAGATATTTATTTAATTATTTATTTTCATTATTTATTTATTACCTCTTATTGTACACCACAATATGCAAATACAAAATAATAATAATACATACAACTTAAGAATGTGTAGTACAAGAGGCGGTCTTATGGCTAGTTAGCCATTTCTTCCAGACAACCCGAAATGGGATTGAGTATTATTTATTTGAAAGAAGATCGGGTAGGTGGTGCAGTTATATTAAAATAAACTTATATACAAATATCTACACATTAATACTTACAAGCAATGCATATATACATTTGAATAATATAACATACTAAACTAATAAATATAACAAGAGTATCTCATAGCACTTACAATCGATTTCGCCATAAAAATTAAAAATTAAAAAAATTAATAAATAAAATAAATAAATAAATTTAATTGAAATCGCCCTCAATATTAAGGTAATGCTTTTTAACTAATTTTTTGAACGTTGAGAGTGATTTGGCTTCTTTATATATAATGGTAAATTATTCCATAGCTTAATTGCGCGAATGGTGAAAGACTGACTGAAAAATTTTGTTTTATGAACAGGCTGTTTTAACATTAGTCTCCTCGAAGATCTTAGGGAAGAAGGGTCCCCGAGAAATTCGAACTTATCTTTTAAATAAGACGGAGCCTTAGGGTCAAACAACGCACAGTACAGAAGAGACAAAGTATGCAGGTTTCAGCGAGAACGTATTGGAAGCGAAGGCAGAATATAAACTGTATAGCAAAGTTTTGAAGACGCTCGAGCTTATTAAATTGGTCCTCTGTTAGATTAATATAGCTTACACCTGCATAGTCAAGAATCGATAGGAGGAGAGAATTCGCCAACATAATTTTGGTAGAAATTGGTAAAAAAGACTTGAGGCGCCGTAGGGAGCTCAGCGCAGCATCAGTAATTATAATAAATGAAATAAAAAATATATTTATTTGAATATGCTACTAAAGCAATGTATCGTAATTTTACAATTACAAATAAAATTAAAGTACCTATTTATCTTTAAGAATATCGAGAGTTAATGTGAAGCTATCCCGGATTTGTAATTTATACAAAAGAATCGGCAAAAAACTATGCACTTACTCTTGAAAACTTTCAAATAGTACCAACCTAGTAAATATGTTGTACATACACGTACAGTCGTGTTCTTAAGGTAGGCAAATTAATGCCGAACCGAATGATGTAACTGTTTTTTTTTAATAATAATGTATATATAAATACATATATATTACAACCAGACATAAAGTCGGAATGACACATTTCCTCTCCCTAACTGCAAACTGTGCTAATGGGCTAGTCAGTCTGGCTAATAAAATGATATTAACTAATTAGTTTTGGTCATTAAGTTAAATTACAATTATTAATTTATTGCTATTTTGTCTATCGAGGTAATTTAACTCAGATTATAATTCAAATGAATGTAGAATAAACAATATAATTGTTATGAAATAATAATAATAATAATATTATTGACTGAACGTCATTTATTAAAGCTTAAATACATTTTTGGTACGTTATTTATAAATTAATTAATTAATTTTTTTTTTATCATTTTTAAAAGATTTGATAAAAATATTAAAAAGCGTTGGTAATTTTTTGTAAAAATAAAATCAAATACAATGTTAGAATCATTTGACAAAGAAAAGTATGTATTCAATTTGATCCGTACACCATGCCGAAACTATTAATTGGATTTGTATTAGACATACAAGAATTCAATATAAGCTGTACCACGTTTGGTGGAGCGATGAAAACCAAAATGTGAAGTACGTCACGGGTACAGCTTGTTCAAAATAAATTTTTGTTAGTGAATGGGGATATTAATCGACACTTAGAATTTATTATGTATATGTAATAAACATGTTTCTTACTCAATGACCAATTACAATGCATATAAGGCTATGTCTATAATAGTAATCGTCTAATTCATAATATTCTTAAAGACCATATATATTCATTAATAAATTTAAATGTTTGAATAAATTATATAAATCATTGCTGTCAGCGTTCAAATATATGTGGTAATAATGGATATTGATGTATGAATTTCGTAACTTCGACCTCACAGATGGCAAATATCGTGAATAAAGTTCAAAGAGATAATACGAAATGACAATAAGTTAGAATGTGGCCATGAATTTTGAATGATCAAATATTTTGCTATATTGTCGATTTGTAAGTCAACGAAGCTGATGATAAGCATTCCAGCAATTAATTTTTTTTCGAAGTCTGAAACCTGATCAAGTCTAGATCAATAACTTTCAAAACAATGTACCTGAGTTAAAAAGCTCAAAAGTCATGTATTTTGTACGGATTATAGTAGCCATAGTTAAAATATACAGAGAATAAATTTCAAAAGCAAACCAAATAGGTATTCTTTCATTATAATTATACAGTCATATGACTGTATTAGTAAGTATATTATTAAGGTGGGAAATAAGCGTAACGTCCACCTGATGGTTATCGGATACCGTAGCCTACGAACACCTGCAACACCAGAACCATCGTTAGCGGGTTCTCGAGCCTACCACCGACCCTGTCCAGGGGCACCGGTCATCTTGCTTACGTAGTTAGGTAGTATTATGTACGGTTACCCAGATGGGCTGCTCCATATTTTGACAATGATTCTGCTGTAGCTTACATCATAGTTATTGAAACATGAGTATTATACTAGACTAGTATTAATTGACCGTGCAATACATGCTGCTTACGATCGCCTTCAATGAAGACATATTCGTGGTGGCGATCCTCATCATTGAGGGAACGAGGAAGAAGAAGAAGTATTAATTGAATACAATTAATGGAATTACCTCAACAGGTTGTGGCAAGCTACGGGTTGTAAAGTGAGCGTATAGATAACTGTTAGACGGTTAGAGCTTTTGAAAGCTTTTGTAACTATTTATACGCAACTTCATCCTGTGGCCTTTAGTTGTTGAGTTAGGCAAACAAAATGTTATATTGCTTTATTTTGTGTTTATTTCATTTTATTAAGGACAAAAAAATAATTATACAGTGGATAAAAAACAAATATTATAAATAAAACATGTGTTGTTGCACAATTAGCACCATCCTCAGATTACTCTAATATATAAAGCACACAGTATAACACACAAAAGTATAACACAAGAAGTGGTTAAATATACAAAAGTTTAAATAAAAGAAATAAAAATAATATATCAATAAATAAATAATTAAATAAACTCACGCACACTCAAAGGCCAATACATCGTGAATCTTGTGTTATAGGATTTGGAAAAACACATTACATAAATACAAACGCACAGATCACAACGAAAACATACTTGGCCTATAAAATAGTTTATCACGTACGCTCATTAAGAGGAAAGGGTACCGAAGAGACTTTTCAAAAATAGGTATTTGAATAAAATGTTTCTGTCGCGCTGCATGCCGCTACCGCGCCCCGCGCCATCTCCGCCCCGTTTTTTCTATGTGTGACTGTCGTTTTGTTAGTGTGCGTGCGCCGGCTATTCAGCTATTAATTGTTGACGATATTTTAGTATTCGCATCTTTCGTTTGTGATTGACTACGAGTACATATAGCGCATAGTGCTATTTTTCTGAATTTGGCTTGTTTTATTGAATTTGTTCTGCATCGTATTGCTGTGACTCGGCTTATTATTATTGAATTTCGTAAACTACTTATTATTTATGTTTTATTATTTTGAATTGGATACTCTTTGTGACTTGATACATGTCTATATTTTTGTGGGTAATTATCGAAATACTTAGGTACTTTATTTATGAATTAGGTATGTAATTACATGGTTGAGGTGTGTGTAAGAATGGGTAATGAAATACACACATAATTATAGTGTATACATGTAGTACATAGTATAAGTGTAAGTATAGTACATATATGTAATATAGTACATACACAGTATAAAATGTTTGCCTTAGTACCTATATAATTTGTAATGTCTCATGTTTGTCGCAGTTATCAATACATGGGTATAGGTTATATATATTAATTAACATATAATTGCGGCGATATAACAATGGTTAAAAATAATATTATAAATAAAAAAAAAACAAGAAAAGCCGCCTGCGTGAAGAACAACTATTAGAAAGTCAATTGAAAAAGCTGGAACAAGATAAGAATTCAATAATTACACAAAGATAGCTAAATAAATTACACCAATTTAAAAAATTATGTACTGTACACTTACAAAAATCATGAAGGCGATTTTTTCAATTATTATTTTATTTATGTTTTTTTATTTAGGCAAATTACGTAATCGATTGAATTTTTTTAAAGAGTGGTTGATTAACATGACATAACATAACAATACACTTTATTGAACACCAACAGAAAATAATAATACGTATCAGATTGATTTTTAACCGACTTCCAAAAAAGGAGGAGGTTCTTAATTCGACTGTATTTTTCTTTTTTTTTTGTATATATGTTACTTCAGAACTTTTGACTGGGTGGACCGACTTCGACTTGTACGCAAAGGAAAAAAAGCCGACTTCAACTACATCGACATGTAATACAACAAAGGTAGACGAAAATATAGTCAAGTAAATACGCGTTATTAAAGATTACTCAAAAATTTGTTATCAGATCTCGATGAAATTTAAATATGACTACACGATAAATCAGCATCAGCTTTCGATTAAATTAAAAATCATCAAAATCGGTAAAAAGTTATGCGGTATAATACAACGTAGGTCGACGAAAATAGTCAAGTAAAAACGTATTATTTATATTACTCGAAAAGTTGTTGTTAGATCTCAAATAAACTCAAGTGAGACCAAATGACACACACCACCTTTCGATTAAAAAAAAATTTGTAGAAATCGGTCCACTCACTCAAAAGTTCTGAAGTAACATACATAAAAAATACAGTTAAATTGAGAGCTTCCTCCTTTTTTGGAAGTGGGTTAAAAATAGAAACCGATTTTACACGTCTATAGAATTCCTAAGTCGACAAGCTTGAACAGTGAAAGATTTAGTATAAATAAAAGAGGAGTGAGAGGGAAATTCAAGAAGTAAGCTTTCCTCAGAACGAAAACTGCGTTCATTGGAATCACTAAGAAACTTAAATCGTCGTTTTAGATAAGCAGGTACAACAGGATTAAAAAGAATAGAGTAAAGTAAGTTGAGAATATACGTATTCCCGAAGTAGGGAATTGGGTGCCACTCAGGGCGTAACTACTGCCGTATCAGCCGTATCAATGATACGGGGCCCCCTATTTACAGGGCCCCTAAGGTGTGTAAGCAAAAATTAGTAAAATGCTATCCACAATGTCCCTTAATCTTGTGCTTCCTGGAAAAAAGAATAAAAAAACTGTCATACATACCTATAGAGTTTTAACTTCAGAAATGACTGAAGTCTGAAAAGCAGTCCCCTTTTATCCGAGTCAAGCGTGCACCCAATTGTTGATAACATTCTGTATCGTTTATTTCGGGATTCAGTTAATCATTATGAACAATGAATTAATCTTTTTTATATAAGAATGGGGCACACAAGCAGACGAAGCCATCTGATTTATAACGGCTACCGTCGCCCATGGCCTTTAGAGAAAAGATGTAGACACTAGACGCTTTAAAACCCCCAAATTTTAGCAAGGTCATTCCACACTTTGAATGTACGCGGAAACATTGCGCACGAAGCTCGCACATTGGTTGCAAACCACTGGTGGATACAATTAGCACCACTAGACTTCTTGACATCGAAATAATGCAGAACACGACAAACGACACTGCTCATAGTGCACATTACGCATCGCGTGTTCGCACCGTGGAATGTTCGGTGGTGCTTTTCCCTCATCGTCAAGAGTTGAATTCGACGCAAAAAGAGTGCAAAGAATTTCGCTTACTTTTTCGCATAATATGCCAGAGAGCCTTCAGGTTCGCGCAATGATGGAAGTGTAGACTAAAGAAAGTTACCTTCGACAGCTTTTGTAAGAAACAAAAGGCATGGGTTCCATTTGGAAAGTCCAATAGTCTCTCGCCAATTCTGCTGTGTTTGAACTTTGCCCTAGCGATTTACTACCTGTAAGACCTGGAGGCAGCGTTGAATCTCTTCTTCAGGTTATGCGCCTGTGAATCCCCCATATAGATGCGGAAGATTCATAGGAATTCACTAATAGTATTGGCCTCACAGGCTGAAGCGAACGATCCCCCGCATCTATTGCTGCAGGTCAAGGCTAATAACTCTCCAGCTTGGAACTACAAGCTCTTTAAATTAGCTTAAAATCCGAAATTCAAAACATTCATTTCATTAAAGAACTCATGGAATTATTACTGATAAAATTCAATAGCCTTGCATCCAATTTTCCGGAGGTATTAACTTGATGTTTTTCAAAACTAAAACTGATAAAAAATTACCTAAGGATTTCGATGGAACAGGAACAGCTACAGCAGACTACACTCACTATTGTCTATTCTAGGAGGAAGTTATAACTTACAATCAATAAACATTTATTTTAATTCAATGCAAGCATTCGAAGATTCCGCAATGCTTGAAGACAAAAGTTTTCGAGCAATGCGTCCTGCCTGTTTTAACATACGGAGCCGAGACGTGGACACTGACCAAGGGACTGGTCCACAAGTTTAAAGTCGCTCAACGTGCAATGGAACGGGCTATGCTTGGGGTCTCTCTCAAAGACAGGATTAGAAATGAGACTATCCGCGAGAGAACGAAGGTAACCGACATAGCCCACAGAATTAGCAAGTTGAAGTGGCAGTGGGCTGGTCATCTGTGTCGCAGGACCGATGGCCGTTGGAGTAGACGGGTCCTAGAGTGGAGACCGCGTCTTGGCAAACGCAGTGTAGGACGTCCTCCGGCCCGTTGGACCGACGATCTACGTAAGATTGCCGGTGTAGGCTGGATGAGGATTGCGGAAGACCGGGATGTGTGGCGCGAACTTGGGGAGGCCTATGTCCAGCAGTGGACTGCGATAGGCTGAAGTGAGTGAGTGAGAGCAAGCATTTTTTGTGAGAAATCTTTACCCATCATTTGCCTGCCCCCCCACTAATTTTGATACAGGGTCCCAAGGTTCCCGGGGTTCCAAGGAATGCTACGCTAGTGGGGCCACTTGAGTTTTTTACGCAATTCAGAAATATGATTCTATTTGCGAAGTCCAAATACGAATCGCATAGGTACATAGATTCGACCAAATTTAATAATCTGCTCCTCAGTAATGTCAAGAAAACAACTAAGCAATTTTTTACCGATGAAAAAAAACAGAGGAGGTTCTAAAGTCGCTACGTACCTATATTTATTTATGTTTGACCATGCATAGCTTTTTACAAAGTATTCCGAAATTGATAAAAAAATATATTGGAAAGAGTAAACCCCGAAGTTGTTTTTCGCCTAGGAGGCGAGGAAGAAGCGCGGCTCGCAGCTTGCTTGGCATAGACATGGGAAAGAGCACTCCTAATTTTTTAAACTTTCTTATTGTATTTTTTATTAGTATTACGGTAATAATAATCATAATATACTTTTTTGAAATCCTTGTATTGAGCCCTTTTGATACCAAAAACAAACAACACAGTTATTTACCATAATTATCATTGTTATTTGTTAGCGAAACCCTTCGTTAGCCCAGGTTTGCACAGTGTTACAATAAAAACCGCATATACAAATACGGTTTTATTGTAGTTATGAAAAGAGAAATTATTTAATTTTGTTAATACGAATTTTAGAAAATATCGACTAAAAATAACATCACTAGTGTATCGATATAATTGTCGACTATGAGGCATCACTTCGCTGGCGTATATACGTATTGCTTTGACCCTTCCCTCCCCCAGACCTATCCTCCAAAAAGCAAGAAAGGGACAACTGCAGCTCAGACCGTTTTAGGTATATAATTTTTGACCAAAACAGTGTTTCGTAGTCGACTGTTTTCTCCTCAGAACATGGCAATTTTTTAAAAATTTTTTTTTAAAAAATAAAAGAAGACTTCGGCTATGCCCCTATGTTTTCATTTTTTTGAAAATATGCATATATTTTTTTTAATGAGTGTCTGAAAATGTACAAAAAATTATGCAATATTTCGAGTTTTTGAAGTCTCCTAATTCCTATGATAATAAGAATATGAAAAAAATCAAAACATAGGGGCATGGTCATGGCAGCAAAGAGTTCTATGTCACAAAAATATTTGATCTAGTGTCATTATCCAGGGAGAAAACAGTCGACTACGTTTGTATGGAGAAAGACCCGGTACCCTTTCCTCTTAAGCCCGTAACACATCAGCTATTATAGTGACCAACGCGACGTCAAGACATCTATGGTGTGTTGAAAGAAAAGAAAACAGGTTGTATGTGAGGGTAGATATTTTTATTTTATTTTTATTTTATTTTTATTTTATTTTTATTTTATTTTTATTTTATTTTTATTTTATTTTTATTTTATTTTTACTTTATTTTTATTTATTTTTTATTTTATTTTTATTTTATTTTATTATTTCTATTCGATGTATGTCTTTAAATGTGTACATGTGTGTATAAACTTATACTGTGATTGCTATCTATTATTTAAGTGAAACTTCTTCAGAATCGTTGTGATTTGAAACACGATGACACGAAAATTCGTCACTATAAAAAAATAAACATATATCCATCTCACTCTCGTAGACTACTTTTCAAAAATTTCACTTCTACCTGTGTGAATTGCACACACACACGCACTTTTTTTATTATAATTTTCCCCTTCGCCTATCCCACATTTTTCTAATATTGACCTCATTCCAAAGGAAAATCTCGCTGTTAGTGATAAAAGAGATGGAATTAATGCAACTCAATTGCTCAAGTTTTGTTTACTGTATATTTTTTATCAGTGAACAATAAATCTTAATACGAACGCTAAAACAAAATTCTACATCTTTATTGTATAATTATAGACATACAAATTACCTTGAGTCAATAATTTGGAAAGTCGTGTTGCAATATCACATATCTAGAGTTTACGTTTGGAAATTAAGTCAAGGATCGTGCAGTTTGTGTCTTTAATGAAAGGAAAATCCAATGATTCATACAAAGCAGTGTAGCAACGTAGTCTGCTTAACGTGAACTTTATATATTTGTATATTGTAAGCTTTATAACATCAATATGTTATAAAGTTGTTGAAGTTTGTTCAATCCTTAATGTTCAGGCCGTGGTATGAAAAAAATTTGGGGATTAAAGCTGTGAAACTTCTGAAGTTAACGATCAGTCACGCTGAGCACTTTCAGCATGGTATACCAACTTTTACTATACTAATACAAGAAGCACATGTCAACATGCTTGGATTTTTGAGTTTTATTGTTGAAGTAAAACCTCTTTACGCACGTTCTGACTGGGGAGTAAGCTGGTGAATGCGTGACGAGAGCGTTACGAAAAGTGTGATCGAGCGAGGTTGAGAGGGAGATATAAGTTAGTGAAGATAAAAAAAAGAGGGAGTTACGTTTCGTATATTACTGTAGGAGCTAAAAAGTTTTACTTTAGTCATGTGGTCTAAAGCACACTCGTTTTTGAAGTTACACTTCTTTGGCGCGATAAGTTATAAAAGAAAGACAGTAAATTTTTACGATGTGCGCACACCGTCATTAAAAAAACGACACAGCTGATTTGTTACGGATAATCTCTAAGAGTAATGTTTTGTATTAGGCTTCTTGCATTAGAAACTATAACATATTTTTTTATCACCTGTTTTTCAAACAGATTTTGATGAAAATAAAAAACAATAAAATCTAATAGTTGTTGTTTCAAAATTCCAAATTTAGTCACTATCAAACAGCAGAGCTTTACTAAACTCATACACCTTTGTAGCTTATATTATTTTTTTATTTTTTCAAGAAGCCTAGGTCGGCAAACAAGCGTACGGCTCACCTGATGGTAAGCGATTACCGTAGCTTATAGACGTCTGCAATACCAGAAACACCGCAAGCGCGTTGCCGACCCTAACCCCAATTCCCCCAGGAGCTTCGGTCACCTTACTCACCAACAGGAACACAATACTGCTTGAAAAACAGTATTATTTAGCTGTGATCTAAATCTGTAAGGTCGAGGTACTACGCCAGTCAGGCTGCTCCATATTTTGAGCTGAAAGTTTCCTGCTGTGCCTTACCTCTGTAAGTTTAATTACCTCTGTAATTATTATAACGCTTCAGCCTGTAATATCCCACCTCTTTCCCCATGTAGGAGAAGGATCAGAGCTTAATCCACCACGCTGCTCCAATGCGGGTTGGCGGATATATTCCCTACTATGAGTAACGATCGCTATCAGGTGTACATGATAACAACCGGGACCGACGGCTTAACGTGCACTCCGAGGCACGGTGGGGAGACCCACAAGGACTGCACAAACACCCAGACCACGGCAAACACCTGTATGGCCAATACAAATGTTTGTCATGAGCGGGGATCGAACCCGCAACCGCCAGTGCAACAGATACAATCCATGGCTGTAACCGTTGCGCCAACGCGGCGTCTAATAACTAGAATAATAAATATTATAAGTCACTAGCAATCTCAGTCTGTCCATATTTATTGCCTGATAAGAAATTACCAACATATCATATATTAAAACCTCTTCCGAAACACGCTGCATCTTATGGTTAAAGTAGGTATTATTCCGATCGGTTCAGTAGTTTTCGCAGTATAACCGAACATAATTGTGTTTGCTCACAAACGAAAAAAAAACCGACTTCAATTTCATCGACGAGTATCAACGTAGATCGACGAAAAAATAGTCAAGTAACTACGCATTATCAAAGATTACTCAAAAAGTAGTTATCAGATCTCGTTAAAATTTATATGTGACCACATGATAAATATCAGCTTTCGATTAAATTAAAAATTATCAAAATCGGTACACCCAGTAAAAAGTTATTGCAGATTTTCGAGAGTTTCCCTCGATTTCTCAGGATTCCATCATCAGATCCTGGTTTCCGTATTATGGTACTAAACTAGGGATATTTTCTTTTCAACAAAAAAAGAATTATCAAAATCGGTACATCCAGTAGAAAGTTATGCGGTATAATACAACGTAGGTCGACGAAAAAAGCGTCAAGTAAAAACGCATTATTAGATATAACTCGAAAAGTAGTTGTTAGATCTCAAATAAATTTAAATGGGACCAATTGACACACACCACCTTTCGATTAAAAGAAAATTTTGTCGAAATCGGTCCACCCGGTCAAAAGTTCTGATGTAACATACATAAAAAAAAATACAGTCGAATTGAGAACCTCCTCCTTTTTTGGAAGTCGGTTAAAAACCGGCTCTCCTCTCTCGGCTTATTAGTATGTATAGATTTACATGTTTGTAAATTTATACAATTAAACAACTAAGCAGCACTAATGTTTTTAATTACTAAAATATTGCAACCTTAATCTTGAAATATGTAGAACAAATTACAACACAATATATTTCTAAATACATATTTGACCTTGATTTTTTTTTGTTTTTTCCTTTTTTTACGTTTGGCAAGCGTAAATTTATAAATACCGAAATTCAAGTAATTAAGTATTACAATAACTTAAATTTCTCTAACAATCTTTGAGACGCGTTGTTGCAACGCTCACAGCACTGGCTTGTTGCTGTTGCGCTGGAGGTTGTAGGTTCGATCCCCGCACATGAAAAACACTTGTATTGGCCATACAATAGTCTGGGCGTTTCTGCTTGTGTATTGTGTGTTTCCGGACCTCCAGCACAGGATTTAATCCTAGTGGAGAGACGTAGAATGTGAGATGTTTATTTATTTTATTTGAAGCCACGTAATACGTATTAAGTTTTCATTCAAGCATTTTAAATTATGTTTTTATGTGACTAAATAATGAATAAAATGATGTATTGGATCATTAACAATTTACATTAATCATAGTTTGAGGTGAGATAATGGTTGTTATACAATATCCTGTTGACTTGTAACAACTGCGGAGGTCAGATGCCAATTGCTCGAACATGAAAACTTCGTGATGCATTTCGAATTCATTAAATTAAAGTGAAAACAAGATAATTTGCGTTGTCTGAATGAAATATGTACCTAACCCCTAATCTTTAGGTTGGGAGAACCTTGGGGATTGTATTTCCAAATCTATAGTATATTAAGGTGATATAAAATTTATGGTGCATAATAAATTACGAGAAAATAATTGAATAATAACGTCTGTATACATATTTTTAATTTTACTATTTATTATTTACAAAACAACTCTGTAATACTAATGGACACAATCAAATCACATTTTCGACTGCGTCAATTATAATCAACAACACATTTGCCTCCTAGTTCATTTCTCTTGTCAGCCCTGTGATAAAAATTCAATTATGCATGTTACTACACGTCGTCTTTGAATCACACACCGAGTACATTTGAACACCAATTGAAATCATTTCAAATATGTATTTCAAGTATGATTGTATGTAAAAATGTAATAACTATACGTAGTCACTTCATCATTTCAGCCTACTACAGTCTAGCTGGACATAGGCCTCCCCAAGCTGGCGCCAAATATCCCGGATTCCCGCAAGCCTCATCCAGCCACAACCGGCAATCTTACATAGATCATCGGTTCAACGAGCCGAAGTGTGTCCAACACCGCATTTCCCAATTCTAATTTAATTTTACTATATGTACGAGAGAACAAATATTGTACCAACACAGAACAAGAAACAAGAAGTGTCGTGTACAAACAATTGCGATTGTTTGTCATTACACATGACAACTTCAATGAAATAAATGTTAATATGTAACTACCCTCCTTTCTCAAATAACCCAATTCATTAAATACATGATGATTACACATATTATGACCTTTTTTACTTTAACACACGCTTGAAACATCTGTCGCAATATCGAGGCCGTTGAAAGTTAAGGATACCCAAACTCGAGAACTGATATTTGAGAAGTATATATTACGGAAGATTCTAGAAATGTAGTTTAAGTGTAAAGGTATTAACCTTGTACGACCGGTGTTGGGCATGTGTTTCAAAATACAAAATAAGTTTATTCAAGTGGGCCGTAAAGGTACTTTCGAATCGACCAATGCTATAATCATAATGAAGCTACCACTGAATTCGAACTTTAAAAAGAAACTGCTGAAAAAAAAATTGACAAGAAACAGTAAGAAAACGCAAAGCTACTCGTGAGAAACATTGTAGAGATCTCCATAGAGATTACCTTAGCCCTAAAGTCGCGGGTTCAACCTTCGGCCATAACAAACAATTACATAGATAAAATAATAATTAAAAAAAAAAAACAAAAAACCCGCCTGCGTGAAGAACAACTAATAGAAAATCAACTGAAAAAGCTGGAACAAGATAAAAATTCAATATGCACACAAAGTCAGCGAAATAAATAGAAACAATATCAAACATTTTGTGCTGTAAATTTAAAATATATTAATACGGTAGTCCTTCGAAACTTTATGCAACGTCGTAGATAATATGCAGTCGGAGGCATGAAATTGAAGGATAAGTCAAATCATTCTCTCTTTGTGCATGTCTCCGACTGCATATTATCTACGACGTTGCATAAAGTTTCGAAGGACTACCGTATTAATATATTTTAAATTTACAGCACAAAATGTTTGATATTGTTTCTATTTATTTCGCTGACTTTGTGTGCATATTGAATTTTTATCTTGTTCCAGCTTTTTCAGTTGATTTTCTATTAGTTGTTCTTCACGCAGGCGGGTTTTTTGTTTTTTTTTTTTTAATTATTATTTTATTTTTGTCGTTTTAGTCAGACAAATTACGTAATCGGTTCAATTCGTTAAAACAGTTTACATCATGTGGTTGATTAAGTAATTTTTTAGGGTCAAGAGAACTGATAGCAAGCCCGGAGAAAGATCTCACTCTGCTCAAAGCAACGTAAGCCTGACCTTTAGCAAATAGGTGACTGCTTAAGTCAACAACTATTAGTTTTAATATAATGAAATTATTATTAAAATTATTTGTTTGTATTTGGTATTATGTATTTGTTATTGATTTTATTAATGTAATTGTAAATTAGTGTGACATTTATTAATTTTTATTTGTAATTTTAATTTTATGTTTTTTTTTACCATTGTATTTTATTAGAAAGGCTACACCCCAAAGTTGATCGTCGCCTAGGAGGCGAGTTTGGCATGGCATAGGCGTGGGAAAGAGCAAAGTCCACATTTTTTAAACTTTAATATTGTATTTCTTTATTAGTATTACGGTTATAATAATCATGATATACCTTTTTAAAATCCTTGTATTGTGCCCTTCAATTTGATACCCATATTGTAGTATTCGAGAAAAATTTTTTTTTTTCATTTACTACAATGGCTTCGCGCAGCCGCCATGTTTGATTTTTTTTTAATGTCACCTATCTAAGAACACTTGGGCAGCTAAGACGAATCTAACGATACCTCAATTATGTAAATCCGTTCAGTGGTTCTGGAAATATGAGGTAGTAAAGAATATTACATACAAATATACATACATACAAGATACGCGCGAAAAACATAACCCTTCCTTGGCAGTCGGGTAAAAATACACATGTTTTTTAGTAGTTAGTTAGTTTAGTAGCCTAGCCTCTAGCCGTTTTTCTTTATTGTACGTGTTACGAGATACCGAATATGAAATAATTTAGACTGGGGTCTGTTGAGCGGGAGATTCATTAAAAATTATTTTAACATCATAAAGAATAATTTGGAACGAACTTGGAGATGCCATGATCCAACAGTAATAATACACAAGCAAAAATACACAGATAAAGAATAAATTTAATGTGTTTCCGAATTTTTGAAGTGTGAACTCTTGAATAAGAACTGCTTAGGCATTTTCTTTATGTTCAGAAGCTAATTAATGATCTTGATATTTAGTTAATTACAATAACTTAAATTCCTTTTCTTGAGTTCTTTCTTAAGTTTTTCCCTTGGCAAATATGAATCTATAAGTTGTAGTTTATTGATTGAGGAGAAAGAGGTCCTAATGTCCTATTCTAGTACCTGCTGTTAAAATCTATTTGTAACGTATCTGCAGGATAACTGGATAAGCTTAATCAGTAATCGGTGAAACCGGCCCTTACTCTACTTACTCGATTATACAGATCTTTGCTCATCTGTCACGACTTTAATGAAAGAGATTTTAACGATAATATCTTGCATTTATACGACTGGAACGCTTTGAATTATCTCAAAGGATTTAAATCTTTTGATGGTAATAACGGTGTTTTTATGTATTTACAAATTAGCTAATATGTATGTGAGTACATTTAGGTACATTGTTGATACATTTTTTGTTTTTTTTTTTGTCAAACATTTTGACTTAAAGTTATTGACTATTAAGAGGCACAATTAACGTCTAAAATAATTATTTTAATTATTTAGGTGTGTATGTAAGTGCTTATATAATTATGAATGTGTATGTGTGGTATACATATATGGATTATAATTGTTGTCTCTCTTTCTTTTTTTTTCAAAATATTAAAGATATTGCTAATTTTTACGCTCAGAAATCTTAATTAAATGTATAATATATGAATTCATTCCATATGAAAACAAAGGAAATTAAATATAATTAAATAAATATCAAATCGATAGTCAAATAATATAGACACTTTAAATCTTATCTTCTTTTTATAACTTCTTTAAAATTATATAATATTGATATCCGAGTATTTTTTATCTTTATTACTTAAGATAAAATGCTTAGCTTAACATAGCTATTTCATACATTCTGATTCCTTATTTCACGTATCATACCAACGGCCCATTAGCTCAGTTGGTTAGAGCGTCGTGCTAATAACGCGAAGGTCGCGGGTTCGATCCCCTCATGGGCCACAAATAAATATTTTATTTTATAACTGTAATTACAAAATTTACGTTAGCTCGACATATATTCAAACCTAAAATATACTTTCTTCGAGTAAATTAAACTTAACTTTTACAAAGCAAATATAAATTATTTAATAACAAGCAATTGCAAATAATTCTACGCAAACAGTTGCCTTTTTAACGACAAAATGGCGATGTTTTTAGTTTTTCTTTTTTCATACTATTTCTAACTGCTATTATTTTTTTTCTTTTTAAATAACCCTAATATAAATAAAAAAAAAGTGTGTCAGCTCGACGCAAATTACTTTTTCAGATCGACTATCTAAATAGGCACAAAAAAGGCTTACTAGTCTAAGAAAAATATTATTACCATATGAAATGGTAAATAAACGAATCAAATAACGTCGTCTTTCGACGATAGATGGCGTTATTAGTAAACGTCGTTGTCTATTGAGTTCCGATAGATGGCATTACGAGTATTTTGTATATCCACGTATTTTTTTCATACCGGGGGTCGTATATGAAAATCGATTCTTAAGGAGTACACTCAAAAAAAAATGGATATTACAGACGGAATCAAACATGCGAAAACTACCGCTTACTTGCCAAAGGCACTTACTTGCAGCTTGCATTGACGGATTAGTGCTGCTGCTTTAAGCCGACTTCAAAAAAAGGAGTCCTCAATTCGATTTGATTTACCTTTTTATGTATGTTTATTTATTTACACTATGCATACCAATACATAATTGACAAAATGCAGAATTACAATTCTAAGTAAAACAGTTACACCAGTCGTAACAGGCGGCCTTATCGCTAATGCAGCGATTTCTTCGAGGCAACCTTTGGGTGTGTGTGTGTAATGTGTCGACTGATACCTTATTACTTTTGACATTTATTTATTAATTTTTTAAGTTGTATTTGATTATAAGAATTGAAGACAGTCAAATTGTTTTATGGGTCAAATTGTTGCCTGAAATAAAGAATTATTATTATTCTTATTATTATTCCTTTTGAGTGGGGACACCGATTTCGATGATTTTTTTTAAATCGAAAAATGGTGCTTTTTAAAATTTACTTGAGACCTGACAAGTACTTTTCGAGTTATATCTAATAATGCGCATTTACTTGATTTTTTCTTCTACCTCCGTTGTATTACTTGTCGATGTAATTGAAGTCGGGTATTTTTTCGTTTGTGAGCAAACACAATTATTATCTTTATCATATAGTAAGTATCATTATAAAACAAGATTAAAATAAGATCATGATGTAGAACAAATTAAGATCATATTATAAACAATTTCAAAACTGTATCGTTAGTAATATTTCGAAAAAAGAATCACAAAAATCTTCAAAAAGCCCTCAAACTAATTTATTTTTCGTCCATAAATATATTTAATGAATGCTATTGTATGATTTCTAAACAGCATTTTATTTCATTTAACTGACCACATCTCATTGTAACGACAGATGTAACTGTGTTGAAAGTCTGGGAAAAATACACGAAATTATTTGAATTGCTTACATGTACGCAAATATATTTTTTAATTAGAAATGTAATGAATGGAATAAAATGTTTTTATTATTTAGTAAAAACTTTTTTTTTAGATTTTATAGTCTTGTTATCTTAGTATCTGGCTTTATATATAATTGATTAGGAGCTTTACTATTTATTAAGTAAACCTTCTTCACACACCCTGACTTGGAGAGTAAGCTGGTAAATGCGTGACGAGAGCGTTACGAAAGTGTAATTGGGCTAGGCGAGCACACATTTTCTTTCTCTCTTTCTCTCATAGCCTAGTTACTTTTTGTATATCTTAGACACAGTGCAGGCCTATTATACAGAAGTTTTACTTCAGTCGTGTGGTCTAAAGCACGCTCGTTTTTTATAAAAGTGCGTTGTACTTTCGATTTATGATTCTAAATAAAAAATTGCAAATAAGAAGAAATATAATTTTATTGTAAATTTATTTTGTATAATTATTGTAAAGTTTACCTCCATAATTCATATCACACTAACATACACACAGCGTTATGAATATTATTATACATTATTACTTTTTCTTAGTCTGTGGATTCGGTGGCATCGGTTCCGGTTATTACCATAAGGCTTTGAATGACTGATTATGATTAAACTTCAACACTTTTATTACATAAAGAAACCATGCCCAACTGTTATCGTTTAATTTTTATTTGTAATTTTATACAACTAGACTAGCAAACCAGCATATACCTACTGATGGTAGGCGGCAACTGTAACGCATAAATACTTGCAACACTACAATTATCTCAGCCGCGTTGTAGATCTATTCCCTGGTTCGAAACAACATACCCAGAAGCTCTGGCTATGTTATTCAATATAGAAACACAACAATACTCGCAAACATTATTTTTTTTTTCAGACAGCCTCCAAAAATTTAAAAATAAACTTATTGCAAGCTTTACTTCTCTATCTTGACATTAAATGCATCACTATGTCTTTCGATATCGATCATGTTCTGTATGTTTTTCATGAGATGTATGAGTGTGTATATTTCTTCTCTCTTTAAAAAAATGATAGTTAACGTTAAGTTGTTATTGTTTATAGATAAATTGTATTTTTTTTTTCTTTCTATCTTTTTGTAAATTTTAATTTCTATAAGAATTAGTTATTGGGAGTTTTGAGGTATTTTGTTCTTTACATTTATATATTTTTTTTTAAATAAATAAAATAATTACTACTTAGATGGAACTGTCCTTAACCACGCCGTGGCAACTTGTAAATAAAACAACACTCTGCAAATTATTGTAAACATTTTTTTTAAATCTGTATTAGTGTATGTTTTGTAAGTAATCCTAAAAATATAAATAAATAAATAAATTTAGCAATTATAGTGCTATGATCGTACAAATACTTTCCCAGTCGTGCTGCTCTAAATCTTTAGCAAAATATTTCCTGGTATGCCCTGCCTTAATTAAAGTTCATTATAAATATTAAATATTTAATCGACATCAACTAATTCGACCGAAATGTTCGTAAAACAAAATTTTATTACAACTCGGTCCACTTAGAAACACGAAATATCTTGTTTCATTCAGCTTAACAGGTGATTATCTAATATATAACTAATTAGAAAAAATACGTTAACAACATTAGCGGGAAATGAAATGAACGAAATGAATGTCTACAGTCGAACGAGCGGATCGCCATAAATCAAAATAATCTGTGCATCAAACGTTAATGCGTAATCATTAAAAAAAAAAAAACGTGTTTGGCGCTATTTATATTTATTTTCGCGGTTTCCACATCTTTCATTTGTATTTATTTGATATTTTGGATTTATATATTAATTATAATAATAGGCTATTTTTGATTCCGGAAAATGAACATTTCTTAAACATATATCTTCCAAATGTAACTTATCTTTTAAAAACTGTTTTAAAATAAAATGAAAATCACATTACTACCAGCTCCTTTGACTAAAACACCTTAAAAAAAAACATTATTTAGCCCATAGAAGAGAACTATGCCAGAGATAACTAAGGACAAAAAGGGAGAGGGAGAAAGAGAATGAGAAAAAGAAATCTAAAACATAATAAAACTGTACGGTCATCATTGTAAAATGACCTTATTAAAAATCACGAAATTCATAAACACTGCTAAACTCTTAATAATTATATCCACAAAATATTTTAAAATATGTAACCTTCTGCGATTACAAGGCTTTAGGCTTTAGAGATTATTCAAAAATATTTTTAATCTGTCTGATCGTTTCTATTAGCATGCTGAGACAAAAAAAAACAAGTTTTAGATTATATTTATAAGTACAGACTATCAATGATATAAACGTTTTTACGACCTAATTTTTACTATTTAAATTTTTGGTGTTCTAGATAATGAAAAAAATTATGGCTCTGATATTAACTTCTTTAAATGTAACACAAAAAAATAACTGGTTTCATTTTTGAATGTTACGAAGTGTGCACAAAAATTGGCACAATATGCCTTAAAACAAGTATGGAGTAAGTACCTATATATCTTTTATCTGTAACTACACTTAATTTTTTAACCGACTTCCAAAAAAGGAGGAGGTTCTCAATTCGACTGTATTTTTTTTTAATGTATGTTACATCAGAACTTTTGACCGGGTGGACCGATTTCGAAAAAATTTTTTTTAATCGAAAGGTGATGTGTGCCAATTGGTCCCATTTAAATTTATTTGAGATCTAACGACTGCTTTGCGAGTTATATCTAATAATGCGTTTTAACTTGACGCTTTTTTCGTCGACCTACCTTGTATTATACCGCATAACTTTCTACTGGATGTACCGATTTTGATATTTCTTTTTTTGTTGGAAAGGAGATATCCCTAGTTTAGTACCGTGATAAGGAAACCAGGATCTGATGATGGAATCCCAGAGAAATCGAGGGAAACTCTCGAAAATCCGCAATAACTTTTTACTGGGTGTACCGATTTTGATAATTTTAATTTTATCGAAAGAGGATGTTTATCATGTGGTCACATTTAAATTTTATCGAGATCTGATAACTACTTTTTGAGTAATCTTTGATAACGTGTAGTTACTTGACTATTTTTTTGTCGATCTACGTTGTATTACTCGTCGATGTACTCGTAATTGAAGTCGGTTTTTTTTTCATTTGCTAGCAAACGCAATTATTTATTCTAGGTTAGAAGTACTAAAATGTACGAAAAATTTTTAATGAAGAGAATTATAGCCTCTGTAGACATCCAGCTTATATCTTTAGTAGCTCATGTACTGGAAAGGTTATAATATACTATATAATTAAATACTAATATTATAAAGGCATTTTTAAGGTAAAGTAGGTAAGGTTATTTTGACCGCGTAATTCTTAGGAAATACTGGTTCCAATTGAATAATTCATTTTGTGTTTAATATTTCATTTACCACGAAAGGCTATAGACTACATAATATTTTAGTACGATTTATCATTAATTAATCCGGATAAAACCGCAAGCCTCGGCTAATAAAGTTATAAAAAAATGAAGGTCATCGATAAGAGTCAAAAAAAAAAAAACTCGTGTGCATTCGGAAAATACGTCTAGTCATTAAACTTTAGTGTATTTCATAAA
Organism: Melitaea cinxia; assembly: GCF_905220565.1. NCBI lineage: Eukaryota > Metazoa > Arthropoda > Insecta > Lepidoptera > Nymphalidae > Melitaea > Melitaea cinxia. The sequence goes on from NC_059400.1 coordinate 1,465,743, forward strand.
TGCTAATGCACGATCTTTTGTGTGCAATTCATAATTTAATTGGTTGTATGTGGCAACGTATTACTTACTTAATATATTCAGTCACTCAACCACACATCCGATTGTACGTGTTCAAACTTTTTTGTAAGACCTTTATTATAAATTATTAATGTTTGATATCAATTTTATTATACAAATTGTAATTAGGTATATAACGTAATTGTGTATACTAACAACATTTTTAATCGAAATGTGATGCATGTCATGTGGTCTCATTTAAATTTAATCGATATCTGACGAGTATTTTCCGAGCTATATCTAATAACGCGTATTTACTTGAATCTTTTCTTTTACGACCAAACACAATAATGATTTGTTCAAGGTATTTTCATATTTAACTTAATTCCAAAAAAAAAAACTAATGATCGATGTTCATTTTATTTAATAAATAGCTGAAAAGCCGTTATCCTGTCTTGCAAACTGTCTAACGCGCTATTTTTAAAAGCCTAAAAGCTGACATCAACAAATAAAAATTCGCAAGTCACTTTATGTCCTATAGAGTGCACCACATTCAATATAATGTGACACAACATAGCCTATAACCGACGCTTCTAATGATTTATTTGTCTACATATGACAAGTAGTTTGTGGCATATAAAGGAACAGATGACAGAGATATAGTAATTATTTACTTAGATAGCTGAAATTATAACCCTCATTTTGGCTTTATCGTAGTCGAGTAAATAATTAGAAAATTGAGTCATTTTATTTATGCGTATTTTCCCAATTTTGCATTCTGTGATATGTTGACAGTAAGCAGTTCTCAATAAGCGTCTCATATTTATTTGAAAATTAAAAATATATACAAAATTCAGGATTTATCAATTAATTTAATTAGTAAAATACTATTAATTATTGTAATTTTTTTTGTCCTTTTTTATTTCATTCGATTATTTTATCAACAGTGACATTGGCAGTACATTTTGCGCACCAATTGTTGTTGAATAAATAAATACATTAATTATAATCGTAAAACAAATGTGGCATACAAAGCTACTAAAAACCTGAATAATCACGTTTATTATGTAATAATAAATATTTGCACTCGGCACATATATTTTGCGTCCGAGACACATGAGTCGATCACGTGCGGCGATGGTTCTGTATACTTTTAAGAAATATATGCGTTCTAACTTTAGCTTGTAATTTCGTTAGCTGGCAAAACTGCGCAAAACTGTAACTTAATTTCCAAAAATTACCTTGTCCTATATCGCCGCGTTTTTTCATCCTAAATTTTCCGACCATTGATAGGCATTAAGAACATTGATTGAGCATTAGTAACAAACATCAACAAACGAGTAATATAACTGCAGTAATTATTAGATAATAATCAACTGAACCATATTTATAAAAAGGAGGACACCCGGTGAACCTAAAAAACGTATTTTAAATTTATTAAGCCGTAACAAGGAACAAAAAAATATCACAAATAATTTCCTCTGACGTAACTATGTAAGGAGAACATAACAAAGCATGAATTTTAATGCGATTTGCAAGCGGTCCTACCGTTACTTGCGCGTGCACGCACGCTGCCTACTTAAAACTACAATACCATACATTTATAATTTAATTAAGATTTTCATATTATATAATTAAAGTCAATGGATATTATACAATACTTATTAAGAAATCATAATGCCGTAATGTTTAAACAACGGTGTAAATCGTTTTTTTTTTTAAAGTTCATTCGGTTAACTTATTCTCTCGTATTTGAAAGGTTAACGCCTGCTTTCTACCTCATATCTTCCTTTATTTTATTACTAACAGAACCGCAATTTTGTTTGCTTTAAAATATTTTTTTTTTTTTTCGATTTTTAACTGAATTAATTCTAATCAAATGATTTGTAAAATTACGATTCTAAAATCATTTTAAGGTTACTTAAAAATAAGGGATTTATTTTATTTTGAATATTGTACACTATAATCGACTTCATTACGATTTTACTAGAATTGTCAATAGAGCAATCACTACACTTCTAGACGATGTATAAAATGTAATCTACACTAGATTTCAAGTTAGATGACAATTGTATAAAGACCCTTGCATTGATGTAGGTATGGACCCTTGTCACTTTTTTTTAACGCCTCGCAGACTGGGGGACCTGGAGGTTATGTCGGAGTCATTCCTAGAATGGAGAAGGCGGAATCACGGGTACGCTATTACACTTTCGCGATGATAGAGCAAGGCCTTCTACTACAGATTCTAACATCCATAAAAAGAGTTACCCAACAATATGTAGAGAAATGTAATACTTTTAAAACAATAAAAAAACAATAAAAATAGCATATCCAATATCAACGACGCGTTGGCGCTACTCTCACAGCTCTGGATTGTGGCTGTTGCGCTGACGGTTGCGGGTTCGATCCCCGCACATGAGAAATATTTGTATTGGCCATACAGATGTTTGCCGTGGTCTGGGTGTTTGTGCAGTTTTCGTGGGTGGGTGTCCCCACCGTGCCTCGGAGAGTATGTTAAGCCGGCGGCCCGTTTGTTATCGTGTACATGTGATAGCGATCGTAACTCATAGTAGAGAATATATCCGCAAACCCACATCAGAGCAGCGTGATGGATTAAGCACTGATCCTTCTCCTACATGAGGAAAGAGGCCTAGGCCCAGCAGTGGGATATTACCAGCTGAAGCGAATTCCGTGAAGCACTTTTTGCTTTTTATCGGAACAAAGAAACAGACAAATATAAATTTTGAAATGAACTGTAGTATTTTTATTAATACATAACTAGGTAGGTTCACTTGATGGTAAGCGACGACCGTAGCTTATACACGACTCCAACATCAGAAGCATCACAAGCGCGTCGCCGACTGGTTTTATATCTATCGTGTACAGATAACAGCCGATTACGTTTTTTTATGTACCTATACATATATATTTTATTGTCTTTAAAATGTTGCAAATAATATTTAAATAAAACTTTCGTATAAGTAGACTTTCAAAAAAACTTCTGAATCGTTTCACAAGACTTGTTACATTTAACGGAAAGTTACCAGCGGGTGGTAATGCAAAAGGACAAATTTAAATATTTGTATGTAATAATAATAATAATAATAATTTATTCTTAAGAGTAATATAATATAAAACTGTTGCTTTTATTGTGTTATAAATTAAAAATTATTAACAAGATGAACATTATTTAAAATGCCCTCAAAATTGAATTGAAGTTGGATCCTTGACTACACCTAAGCAACTTCACTTTTCACCCTTGGCACAAATGAACACAATTATAATCCATACAACGAAAAAAATTACAACTACTTCTTCTTACTGCATAAAAGCTAATGTTAGTAAACCGACCGTATTTTAATGCGTTATTAACTTTTTACAAGGTGTTTGGGAAACAAGATTGGGAATTTTGATGATTAATTTTTGATCAAAGCTGATACTTTTCGTGTGTTCCCATTTAAATTTGATTGAAATCTGACGAGAATTGAGTTATCTATAAAAAATCCGTATTTACGTTACGTTGTATTACTTGTCGATATAAATTAAAATCGTTTTTTTTTTTGTTTTTGTTTGCGACCAAACACAGCAAAAGAAAAAGTCTCTCAAAAGAAACAGAAACTCACTCACTTAGAATACAGATCAGCTTTCAAACAAAAACATAACTGATTGCATTCAAATATTTTTGTTAGATGCTATCTAAGAAAAAAAAATAAAGGATTACTATGTTTTTAAAATATTACTATATTTTTTTAATGACAATTCTGGCGCAGTGGTGACAAAATTTTAACTAACCTTAAAAGTCTCAGGATCAATTCAGGCTCCGAAAGGCTATAATAATTAATATTATAATAATTCAGTTTTTGTATAAATATTAGTTTCGATTTTTTGTAATGGTTCCTTTGGGTTTCATTACTGTACCTCGGAGAGCACGTAAAGCGATCGACCCCGATTATTATTGTAAACACCTGATAACAATTATTATTCATGGTGAATACCGACCAGGGTAACAGACAAGCGTACAACCTAAATGGTTGTTAGCGGTTACAGTAGTTTATAGCCTGTACACTAGAAGTATCGCAAATGCGTTGCCGACTCTACCCCTGGACTCTAACTACCTCGCGCTTCAGCTTGTAATATCCCACTACTGGACATAGGCCTCTTTCTCCATGTAGGAGAAGGATCAGAGCTTAATCCACCACGCTGCTCCAATGCGTGTTGGCGGATATATTCTCTACTACGAGTTACGATCGCTATCAGGTGTACATGATAACAACCGGGACCGACGGTTTAACGCGTGCTCTCCGAGGCATGGTGGGGAAACCCACAAGGACTGCACAAACACCTACTAACTACCTCACTCACCACAGAAACACAGCACTAGTTGAAAGTATTATTTGGCTGTGATCTTCTGAAGGGGTCTGAGATCTCACAATCATAAAAGTAACTAGGGCAGGAGGAGACGTAAAGCCCCGATTGCGTTGAATGTATGATGTTTATTTATTTAACACTAGCTCTGCCCGGACATACTTCGTTCTGTCAAAAGTTAATAATATTTTTTTATATTAAAACCTTCCGTGGGCCTTAAGGAACATATAAAAAAATAAATTAGCCATATTGGTCGAGCCGTTCTCGAGTTATGCGCTTAGCATCATTCATTTTTATTTATATAGATAGATTTAAATAGACCAGAAAAATTAGATGATCTAGTTTCCCTGTGTTAGGCTTAGACTTTGGCGAATGTTCGTGTTTCATTTCTTTGTAATTAATTCACAATTAATCATTAATATTTTTTTTTGTAATTGTTTTAAATTGATCATCGAAAACACATAATATATTTAACTAAAGCGTGTATTATTACAAAAACTACATAGTTGATAGTAACCGCGAGTTTGCCTGCTTCGTTACAATTTAGCTATTGATACTTGATGCCGCATCAGTTAAATTAATCGTTTTTTTAACTTTTATTATTATTTAATTTATTAAAACTAGACCCCACATCTTTTCATTCAAGAATCATTTACAAACTCAGTTATTGACAGAGACTTTGTTGAATTAACAATATACGCATACGCTTTCAACCTGTAACATCCCACTGCTGGGCCTCTGTAGGCTCTTCTCTATAAGCCTCTTTCTTCATGTTGGAGAAGGATCGGAGCTTAATCAACTACGCTGCTCTAAAGCTGACTTTTAACTGAGGTAGGGCACAGCAGGAATTTCCTGCTCAAAATATGGAGCACCCCGACTGGGGTAGTACCTCGACCTTACAGAAGACCACAGCTAAATAATACTGTTTTCATGTAGTATTGTGTTCCTGTTGGTGAGTAAGGTGACCAGAGCTCCTGGGGGATTGGGTCGGCAACGCGCTTGCGATGCTTCTGGTGTTGCAGGTGTCTATAAGCTACGGTAATCGCTTACCATCGGGTGAGCCGTACGCTTGTTTGCCGACCTAGTGACATAAAAAAAAAGCTGGTTGCAGGATATGTTCCCTACTATAAGTAACGATCGCTATCAGGTATTTATGATAACAACCGGGACCGACGGCTTCTTCGAGACATCCAAATAAAAAAGGAATATTTGTACAAATACAGTTTCAATTGACACCTCGCACCACTACACCAGAGCGGTTATTAACAGTATAAAATAGTATAAAATGTACAAATTAATGTAAAAAATTTAGATTATAGAAAAAACCCAAGATTATTCGTTGAGTGAATAAAATATTTATCCATCTATATTTAAGCTTTTTAAAAGTATTGGCAGTTTATTTAGGTATCGTAAATAATTTTCTAATGGCGAATATCAATATTATTATATTTAATTCTCATTTATTTTTTTAATCTGTACCTACCTCGGATTTTTTTCTTGAAATAACCGTTTTTGTTTTATCGATGTTTTTAAGTAGAAAATAGTCTAAAATAACAAACACATTTCCGAATGATAACAAATATCAAACTTATTCCTTTTATGATAATCCTACGTCGGTACCGCCATGTATTTAACTCATATCTACGAAATATTTTCATTTTTTTTATGTTTCTGATGAACCATGAGGCCTTTATGATTCCCGCAAATTGTCCATCAAACGTCATCCTTTTTTTTTAAATTCATTCAAGTAGGTAATAACAAGTAATAAAAGTGTGTAAAGATCGAAATAAAATAATGGATAAGTTTCAATACAAAATATTCATGATTACCGAGTCTTATTTAAGTTTCTCAGAGTGATGTAGCCCCTTAAGTTTTTTTTTAATCTGTACAACTTACCACATCGTTATAGGGTACGTAGCTACCGTTGTATGCGAGGACCTCGCTCATCAGTAACAGCAGTCCCGCCACCCACATGGTAACCACATCACGACCACACACTTATCACAATATCAATATATCAAAAACAACTGACTATCATATAAAAAAAATCAACAAGTCACTCCTAGTGAAAAAGTTTCTGTTGTCAAAATTAATATGTCATTTATAACTGGTAGTCATACTTATTTTTTAATTTATTGTTTTTTTTTTTGGACCTGCGTGCGCAAATGTTCGCAGGAAAATGTTAGCGCATGCGCAAACGCGCCGCGCTCGTTGCCGTTGCTCAACAGAGCGCTATCACGATATTCGGCGGTCTCCCCGCCGGCTCAGAATCGGCACCTAGGGCCTGTTTCACCGGTTGTTGATAACGCTATTCGACGGATGACAGTATCCAACAGATAAAAGTTTATGATAGATTATTATCTTTTACCATCGAAGTCTACTATGAGATATTTTTATTCGCAAAGGTCAATCTAAAAGTTGAGGTTTATTAATTGAGGAGAAACATATTCAAATGGCCTATTCTACCTCCTGCTGGTAGGGTTTATTCGTAAATTATTTGTAGGGTCAATTTTACCCATAGCCGGTGAAACCGGCCTTTAATTAGTCAAGCTGACTAACCGGTTAGACCCTTTGACGTATTATACCTTTCGAAAAGTTCACGTACTTTTGGTACTAGACGTATTGACGCCGGATTTGGAAACAAAATTATTCTTTTTTTTTACATTTTAACAGTTTTTTTTTTTTAAGATTTATCTAAAACTAGATGATAGGCCGAATTTCGTAGTCGTAATTTATTTTTATTAATCAATAGATTATTGTGTAAAAAGCTTGTATTGCCAATAACGAAGACAGAAAAAGAAAATTAGTACGCAATTTGGTGCAGTAATTTCGTTGATTAATTTTTATCTATAGACATTTTAACATTTACCCAAAACGACACAAACATTAATTATTTAACTGAAATATATAGAAATACATAATGTAATATTTAAAAAGCTATTCCTGTAATAATCATGTGCAATAGTCATGTAAAATTGCCAAAAATTACGATATTTTTCGATAAAACGTAACTCATTGAAGTTTATGAGCATTTTACAAAATTATAAATTTTTAAACGTTACATATTAGGTAAGAGAATGAATCCAACAAATTACACACTGTTACGGAAACATTGATTGGATTCAGCCTGTAACATCCCACTGCTGGGCATCGGCCTCTTTCTCCATCTAGGAGAAGGATTTGAGCTTAATCCACCACGCTGCTCGACTTCGGGTTGGTGGTGATGAAAATATTATAGATTATCTTAAATTATCATCTATATATCGCGTTAATCTTCAATATTTTAAAGTAATATACCTATTATTCGATACTTTTATTTTTAATCTGTTAAGTATTGTCATGTTTAGTTACAGATCGAATATTTTGCAAAATAATGTATTTCAATTTATACAAAACATTAAGTAGAATATTATAATATTTAAAATAAAATGTTTACTTACGTATAACGAAAAATAAGTCATATATGTTAGTAGTTAAAAATTGTAACTACGTATGAAACGGAAATGTCGCAATTGAAATAAATTTCTGACAATCCACTCTGGCCGAGAGTGTTTAGTGTTAAATAAATCTTTATAAATAAAAATGCTTCATTAAAATATATTATACCTATATACTCGCCTGACCTCCGATTGTTCCAAATCAGTTACTTCTTTGTTTCTTCTTTATGTGTTCTTACTTTCGGTACGAGGTATGTACGAAAGAAAATTAAAAAATAAATTATAATATATTCAGTTAGCTATTTAAAAGACTTCAAAAAAAGGAAAAGATTTTCAACTACGTGTATTAGCCCATAACTGTTTACTGGGTGTAACGATTTTGATAATTCTTCTTTTATTTGACAGCTTGTCGTGTGGTCCCATTTAAATGCCTTATCTGATGAGTAGTTTTTGAGTTATGCCTAATAATGTTTATTATACTACATTTGGGTTTCCCCACCGTGCCCCGGAGAGCACGTTAAGCCGTCGGTCCCGATTGTTATCATGTACAACTGATAGCGATCGTTACTCATAGTGGGGAATATATCCGCCAACCCGCATTGGAGCAGCGTGGTGGATTAAGCTCTGTTCCTTCTCCTACATGGGGAAAGAGGCCTATGCTCACTAGTAAGATATTACAGGCTGAAGCGAATACTTATACCAGTTATATCAGACAAGCTGTATCCCGCAGTTTCGCATGTGTTAAATTGAAGAAAAATAGTCTATGGCCTTCCTCGATAAATGGGCTATCCAGCACAAAAAGGGTTTTTTATTAGAACCATTAGTTCCTGAAATTAGCGAATAAAAAAACTTTTCAACTTTATAATACTAGTATAGGTATGATGGTCACCGAAAATATAATTATAAATAAAAAGTAATTATAAATTATTATACCAGTTATATCAGAGATACTAAATGTACAAAAATAATTTTTATGTTGCACAAAAAAAAATTAATCTGTGACGTTATTTTTTTTATTGCAGATTTGTATAAAATATAATTATGATTTCATTAGCTAGTTATTTGGATCATTTTAGTAACAGAAAGTATAAACTTATGAACACATACTTTTATCCAATTTTACACTAAAGTGTATTTTTTTATAAAATTTATTTTTATTTTTTATTTAAGTTAATTATAATAATAATATTACATAAATTAAGCAAATTTGAATAATGAAACATAAAATAACACCTTAACAATGACACTTCCAGTTGCGCATATTTCTGTTAACTTGTGTATATATATTTTAATCCTACCCTACATATTGTTTATTTCTTGTCTCGACGATAAATTGTTTATATATTGTGTTGCGATGTACCCAACATGTAATATTTTTGTTAAATTTTAGTGTTTGTAATTTCTCATGTAAGTGAATTGTATTCTTTTGAGAAATAAACGATCTTTAACCTTAAAATTTCATCAACAATTTTTTAATTTAATTTAAGAAATAACTGCCAACAAACTGATTAAGATACTAACAGTTATTTAGGAATACACCCATAAAGTATCATACATTAATACATTAATCATATAGTACATTCCAACTATTGCGGAATTCCGAATATCGTTGTACCGGTATTCTATGACTATTCAAAGCGATTGCTAAAATATTTAGGTTAATTAGAAGTAATTGAAACATTCTTCAATCACGTCTAGACTTATAACTACATATTTGGTAAATTGTATGATATAAAATTCATGTATGACGAATTAATAATGTGTAATATATCTAAGATTTTTATTTTTGTGATACCCACATTAGGAATTCTAAACATTTTTGAATATCATAAAAAATTTCGCTCGAGCGGGTGTATCGTTCCATAGCTTAATTGGCTAGAGCGCCGACACGGCAAGTCGGAGACGCGGGTTCGAACCCCGCTGGAGCGGTCAATTTTTGATATGATATTCAAAAATGTTTAGAATTCCTAATGTGGGTATCACAAAAATAAAAATCTTAGATATTAAAAATAGCACGGTGTCGTCTCCTGTCAAAGATTTTCATTGTTATATGAAACTTTGAATAGTTACGGGTTTCTGTAAAGAGCTCACTATAGACGGCGCCACGGTTCGCTTAAACCGAAAATTAAAAATTATCATATCGAAAATTTCGCTCGAGCGGGTGCATCGTTCCATAGCTTAATTGGCTAGAGCGCCGACACGGCAAGTCGGAGACGCGGGTTCGAACCCCGCTGGAGCGGTCAATTTTTGATATGATATTCAAAAATGTTTAGAATTCCTAATGTGGGTATCACAAAAATAAAAATCTTAGATATTAAAAATAGCACGGTGTCGTCTCCTGTCAAAGATTTTCATTGTTATATGAAACTTTGAATAGTTACGGGTTTCTGTAAAGAGCTCACTATAGACGGCGCCACGGTTCGCTTAAACCGAAAATTAAAAATTATCATATCGAAAATTTCGCTCGAGCGGGTGCATCGTTCCATAGCTTAATTGGCTAGAGCGCCGACACGGCAAGTCGGAGACGCGGGTTCGAACCCCGCTGGAGCGGTCAAATTTTGATATGATATTCAAAAATGTTTAGAATGTGTAATATTTTTTTTTCATACTATAAAAGGGCAAACTAGCATACGACACTGATTGTAAGCAGTTACCGTAGCCTATAGGCGCCTGCAAAATCAGAATAATCACGATGCCTCTACTAGTCCACCCCCGACCTGGGGAGGCCCAGGAGCTCTGGTCACCTTACTCATCACAGAAACCCAACTCTACTTGAGAGCAATGTTTTTAGGCTATGATCTTCTGTAAGGTTAAGGTATTTACTTCCCCAGTCAGGCTGCTCCAGATTTATTATATTATACTAGCTGACCCCGCAAACGTTGTTTTGCCATAAATGTTATTAACCCCCTTAACCCCCCCCCCCCCCATTTTGGGGTATAAAAAATAAATGTTGTTCGATTCTCAGACCTACCCAATATGCACACAAAATTTCATAAGAATCGGTCAAGCCGTTTCGGAGGAGTTTAACTAGAAACACCGCGAAACGAGAATTTTATATATTAGATTTATTTATATTATTTATATTTAGTTATAGCAGTGAGTGCAGTATATATCAGTGATGGCGAGAACATTTTATACAATTGTGTCTGATCCCATGGGTATGTCGAGGTAAAAATTAGCCTAAGTGTTGTGCGAGGTCCTCCAGCTACGCAACAAGTTTCTTTACTATAAGTTAAGTAATTTTTGCGTGTCATTAAATACACCCATCCTTACAAACCTCTGCATTTATATTATTAGACTAGCTGTGCCTGTGATTTCCTCCGCGTGGAATTTAACAAAAAAGTCATTGTTCAGTTCACAGAGTTATAAAATAAATAAATTTCTAAAATAAAAGTAGCCTAAGTTACTCCTTATTACATCAGCTATCTTCCAGTGAAAGACCCGTCAAAATTAGTCCAGACGTTTCAAAGCATTAGCCATTTCATTAGCCGGATTAAGCAGACAGACAGACAGACAAATATTGTAAAAAAATGTTATTTTGGTTTATATACCGTGTATACATCCATATGCATTTAGTAAAAAGAGGTTATTTGAATATTACAAACAGACACTCCAATTTTATTTATTTGTATAAATATAGATGTCAAGCCATATTTTTTTTACATAGTAATCCTGTCATACATTTTCTTATATATATTTCTACAGTACACTAAATGTTACGAAATATGAATATACCTATATATCAATATTCTGAAGCTGTTATATTAATGATATGAGTATTAATTACTTTTTTCTTTTAAATTAAGATTATTTTAATATTATATAATAAAATAATAGCTATTGGGTTATTATCCGTCGTTTTTTATCATTTCAGTATTTTTAATTAAATAAAATAACGTAGCTAGTGCGTGTTCTTATTAACCGGGATCGGTTGATTCTTGAAGTCGTTCAGGATTATGGCTAATAGGCCATATCATTCAACTAGTTCGAAACTACTTCGAGAAGGAAGCCGATAAGAGGTTGGGCCGGGCCGCATTTGGCCGACTTCGTCGAGTATTCTCTTCGAAGATTCCGCAATTCTTGAAGACAATAAAGTCTTCGAGAAATGCCTTCTGCCCGTTTTAACATACGGTTCCGAGACATAAATACTGACGAAGGTACTAGTCCACAAGTCCTCACTAACAACCTAGAGGTTAATAAAAACGGTTGCAAATTTCTTGGCGCAAAAACAACATCCGCTAAGTCTTATAACACCTTAAAATATATAATTATATAATGGTATAATACCAGAGTACATATTTGTTTTTTTACTAGAAGAACAACGAATTTTGCAACCTCTTGAATCTTAGTAATATATATATAAAAAAAATGCATCGCCAATATTTATGTACGAACAAGACTTTCCAACGACTGCACCAAGTCGTAAATTCTTTTTTCTGTATTCGTTATTCCAAGATAAGTTTTGTATAAAAGAAAATTAAAAACAAAATCTATCTACACAAAAAATAAGTATAGTGGTAACAAATTCGTCTATTCAGCTAGATTATATTACAAACGGGAAAGTTGGAAGTATATTTATCAATCAATCACGCCAGGACAGCTATCGCATTGTATATCGCAGAAGATCCAGTATAATCGCATCGACTACTTTTGTCCTGAAAAATTAAAAAGGCAAAACCGATAACTCCTAGCTAGTTTGTTATAAGCCATACTCGAGTTTATGATAATTTTCACACATAGTGTTGATTTAATGAGGTTAAGTGCTAAATAAGATTATTTAACAACGTTTGTATTTACTATTAATATATATACATACCTATACCTATTTGTTTTTTCGATATACGCTTTTGTCGTCATAATATGAAGAAAGTTTTATTTTTAGACATATTATACAATATTGGGAGATATTAACTTGAACAGAAATATTATCTTCTTTTAGATTTTTTTTATTATGGTTTTTTTTTTACAAAATACACTGTCAAAAGTTGTAAGAACCAATGACTAAACATAGAAAAACTGCTTAATCCCTGCTCTGGCTACACTTTATTAAGTGCCTATTAGCCAACATCTCCAACGGCATAAGTGGTGGTTAGCAAACATGGGATACGCTTCAGCCTGTAATATCCCACTACTGGGCATAGGCCTCTTTCCCCATGTAGGGGAAGGATCAGAGTTTAATTCACCACGCTGCTCCAATGCGGGTTGGTGGATATATTCCCTACTATGAGTAACGATCGCTATCAGGTGTACATGATAACAACCGGTACCGACGGCTTAACGTGCTCTCCGAAGCATGGTGGGGAGACCCACAAGGACTGCACAAACATCCAGACCACGGCAAACACCTGTATGGCTAATACAAATGTTTGTGATGTACGGGTATCGAACCCGCAACCGCCAGCGCAACAGGCACAATCCATAGCTGTGACCGTTGCGCCAACGCGGTGTCATGTAAACATTGGATACGTCATGTTGTACCTAATCCTAATAAATGAAAAAGATTAATTTAATACCGTTCGCTTTTATCCTCCTGTATGTAAAGATCCTTTATTTACTTAATTACTAATATACTACAGGTTTACTGAAACTTGTTATTACCAGAACCAAAAAAATCGTTACCAAATACAACGAGCTTGAATCGGAGTTTTCTACGAGCTTTCAGCTTTCTAAAAGATTTTCTTTACAGTTGAGCCACTTTCGACTGTAAATATATTTTACACAACTTTTCTTTTTATTTTACATTTTCGGTCGTGAAAGAGAAAAGAAAGAGTGGTCGTGAAGAGAATAAGAAAAAATAATGTACGTAAAGCAATAACAAACAGTTGAGAATTTGTCTACATACAAGTTGGCGGCCATACCTTTCAATAGGACATAATGATTGCTGATTATGGGTCCTAGCCTACTTAAAATAAAACAAACAGAATAATTGTGTTTATTACACAAAACAATTACCATATATATATATATATATATATATATATATATATATATATATGTCAGTATCATCCATATTTAAAACAATGACAAATATATACGAACTCCACCTTTACATAAAGAATACATATTTTGATGACTTCTATAAAATTTAAGCTCAGTTGTGGGTTGACGCGACTTTACGCGAGCCATGCGTTACGTAAAATGTATGAAAGAAGAGAAAGCTCTTTAATAAGAATCGGTTTATTTCAATATTGTTACTAATATATCAACAACAACCATTCTGGTGTAGTGATCTGAAGCATGTAATCTACGCAACGGTTGATATTTGTATTTGCAAAGATATTTGTTATTTCTTCTTTCGATGCGTGTAGGACCTTGTAGATTTTTGTACCATATCTGAAGATGTAAAGCTGTCGGTCCGCAGTAAAGCAGAATGATGTATTAAGCTCGGACTCAATATTCTACTTATATGGGGAAGACGAGAAGGAGGTTTAGTTCAATTCTGTTCAACTAATTTATCACTCATCTAAAATTCTATGATGGTGTAAAAACGAATCAGCTTAAGACCACACGACTGAAGTAAAACTTACGAAATGTAACTTGCTCTTACTATCTTCACTAACTTATATATATCTCTCAACTTTCGTTCACCTCGCGCGATCACACTTTTCGAACGCTGTCGTCACGCATTCACCGGCTTACTCCCCAAGAAAAGCGAGCATAAAGAAATTTTACTTCAGTAAAATGGTGCTGTGAATGTTCTCTCTTGATACAGAGGTGTGAGAAGTCATATTAACACTTGATGGTCGCGGTTTTGATATCTGCTCGGAGAATGTATTGATAAATATTGGTTTGGTCTGAGTAGAAATAATTCGGTTTTTTGGGACTCTTCATCCCGGTTTTTGTATGAGGATATTAGCCCATCGATCCAGGTGCCAGTTAGGAATTCTGTCTCAAAGTCGGGAAATTGTTGTAATTATCAATAAAATCGACCATTCATACATTTGATCTCCTTTTTGGAGCGTATATAGCCCAGCAGTGAGATTTTAACAAGTATCAAGAGATGTATCGAAAGAAAAATTAATAATATTTTTCAAAGTTTCATGTTTCCACAAAAAATTTACAATCTTAAATTTTAATAATTATTATTGTGGTTTCAATAGCGTAAAATGTTAAGTTCCATTGGGGATCCTGATAGATCTATCTGGATCGAAAAATGCCCGATAAAAATTGTATTTTAACGTATCAAATTTGAATTAAGAATTTAGAATTCCTGTTTCAAACTTTTCAACTATACAATAACTTCCAATCAATCATCGTTTTTTTATTTGGAAGTATCTGGAACTTTCAATAGGGTACTATACAGATTTGACATTGTTACAGTTGAATATCCACAACAAAATGTATTAAATTGTAAGTTATCTATACAAATAAATAAAATTGGAGTATCTGTTTGTAATATCAAAATGACCGCTTTTTGCTAAATGCATATGGATGTATACACAGTACATATACCAAAATGACATTTTGTACAATTTTTGTCTGTCTGTCTGCCTCTGTCTCGGCTTTCACTGGCAGATAGCTGATATAATAAGGAGTAACTTAGGCTACTTTTATTTTAAAAAATTATTTATTTTATAACTACGAATAAAATTTGAACAATAACTTTTTGTTAAATTCCACGCGGAAGAAGTCGCGGGCACAGCTAGCAATACAGACTTTACAGAGTAAAAAAGTAGTAGAACTATAAGTTAAGTACCCTACATATATAAAATGAATCGAAAAATGTTGTCATTCCATTTGCAGTTAAAAAACGTGAGTAATTAATACTTGTGACATAATTGATCCCTAGTTTCGCAATACATTACGACATTAGAAAGCCTCAGGCTTCGCGGTTCCTGTTGGCATGCCTTAAAAGAACCGACGAGTGTTGCCATCCGAAATCAGGTCTTATATTTAATTATTTTTTATCGTTATATTTAAAGACACAAAGATACAACTATTATTTCTACAGTATATAGAAAAAAATTAAATATAAAATTAATGTAGATAGTTGCGTTAAATTTTTAAAAAGTGTCATTACTATAAAAAAAGTCGTTTCTCGCTGTCTGTATGCGAGATCTTTAAAACTACGCAACGGATTTTTATGCGGTTTTCTTTAATAAATAGAGTGATTCCAGAAAAAGGTTTATACGTATAATACATGCATAATATAGTAGAGGAACACTGATAGTTTTTTCAACAGTGCGAAGCCGGGGCGGGTCGCTTGTATTTTTAATAAAGTCTTAATAATAAAGTTTCCGATGCGTAATAATTCTCTTACTTCTATTATATTATTAATATTATCTAAGACAGTTGTTTTTTTTAAACTACCATATCT
This sequence comes from Melitaea cinxia, assembly GCF_905220565.1. NCBI lineage: Eukaryota > Metazoa > Arthropoda > Insecta > Lepidoptera > Nymphalidae > Melitaea > Melitaea cinxia. The sequence goes on from NC_059400.1 coordinate 1,481,859, forward strand.
AAAAGTTAACAACTTGTGTAAATAGTCCTCAGCATACTTCGGAAATGTACGTTACTTTGTATTACCTCCGGGTAACAACACAATTTATTTTAGACAAAAAATGACTATAACAATTACAAAGTGTAGACGCTTTGATGTGCGCACAGCACTGCGTGTTACGCTTGCGTTTGCAGTCTTGATCTGCGCTCACAACAAACATTTATTATTATTATTATTTCCATTTACCACACAGAGCTTTGAGGTGGTCTGGGCGATTGTGCTTATTATATTGTGTGTTTCTGAACCCTCAACACTACAAAAAAGTCTACTAGGAATCGAGCGTTCGTTTATTTACTTAAAGTTGTACAATCTGCCTGCTTGACTGCTAAAATCACAGAAAATTATCGACTAAAAAAATTTACGTCATTAGTCGCTTTTACCTGCGGTCATCAATCCGCCTGCCCAGCGTGGCGACTATGGGCAACAAATATCGAGTTCACGCCTACGTCCAGCAGTAGACTGTGATAGGCTGAAGTGAGTCGCTTTTACAAAATAATGCTGAATCAAAACCGTAGGGTAAATCTCATCATCATTATCATCATCATGATCATCATAAGCATCATCAGCTCAGCCTATTGCAATCCACTGCTGGACATAGGCCTCCCCAAGTTCGCGCCAGACATCCTGGTTTTCCGCAATCCTCGTCTTACCGCAATACTCATCTATATGTATAAAATAATCGACGCAATGAATGTACAAGCATAATTTTGAAACGACTCCACCAAATCTTTTTTGTTACCTTCGTTTTTATCAGGACAAGATCTATATATTATCAGGACAAGATCTATTTTATAACAATAAAAGAAAATTTAAAAAAAGTCAGCTAGTATTAATTTAAAAAAAATTAAAATGGCAACCCTAAAGCTATCAGGGTTTATAATTCTCATCACAGAGTTGCGTGCAAGGCTCGTGCGAGGAATCGAAGCGTTAATATCGTTCAGTGACAGGAGTAGGTCACGCGTGGGGAGGGAACGTGATTTCAGGTTGACATGGTGATTACTACAATGTCTACTAGCTGTGCAGTACTATGTTGTAGTGTTTTACATACCGTATTCTATGAAACTTTCAGCAAAACAATATTATCATATCTTATTCTGAATCACCAGGTTTATTTGTGAAAGGCTTGAAAGAGTCTCAATCCATCAGCTTCAAAATTTGTAATTTTTGGAATTAGCTCTACTTATCTATGTCTACAATTTACAACCTATCTGTAGTAATTGTTCTATTATTATTATTTATTATTACAGCCTATACAGTCCACTGCTGGACATAGGCCTCCACAAGTTTACGCCAAAAATAACGTGAGCTCATGTGTTCATTGTTCTATAAATTTAATTTATTATAATATATTATATTACTATTTTTATGCTTCCCATACTCACGGACACAATCGGCCCTTTTCTATGACATATGAAACTCGTTCCATAATACCACGATGAGACTTCAGAACTCTTACTTTGAACGGAGGCTTACCATAGCCTCAAGGACATAAGAACATCCTTTTCTTATTTGAAATCCGTTGTTCTTGTTTTGTGACATACTTTATTGAAAATATAAAACTTTTAGACTCCTTTAATAACTATAGGTCGGAACCTATGTATACTACATATATACCTATAATATAGGAGAAGTGCTAACTAATTTATAGCATATTCATAAAATATCATATACCTACGAATAAATTAATAACAAGAAGTTTTCGTGCTCACAAAAAAAAAAGTTAATTATCGTACAATCGCATTCAGCCTGTAATATCCCACTGCTGGGTATAGGCCTCTTTTTCCATGCATGCAGGTTGGCGGATATGTTCCTTACTATGAGTAACGATCGCTATCAGGTATATATGATAACAACCGGGACCGATGGCTTAACTTGCTCTCCGTGGCACGGTAGGGAGACCCACAAGGACTGACATCGAAATCGAAAAGAAATATTGTACAAATTCAAATATCCATCCCGAGCGGGAATCGAACCCGCAAACCGTCGTTGTTTTAGGCGACTAGTAGCACCACTACACCAGAGCGGTTGTAAGTATCGGACAATCGGCTAGCATATAATTATTATTTATAAACCTAATTAGCGATGTGTACCTATAATATGAAGATTCTCCATTGTAGGTATTCCTTCATTAAAAGTTTTAATTTGCTAATTTTTAAATACTAAACTTAATATTCTGACTTTTCAGCATTTGTTTTGATTTGCATGTGTGTTGTTTTCTTATCTTAATATGTTTAACTGTACTAGTTTCACTTACTACCCACAACATTGTAACTTGGAAATGCTGGAAAATATCGCAACACGATTTTCACTTGTATCTTAATGGCGTCAACTCGCCAAGATACGTGCTTCTGGTAACAATACAGAGTCAGTTTTACTTTTGCATTGTTAATTTCAAACAGCAATGTACCTTTGTTTAAATAATTTATTTCGAAACTAACAATATTATAGATACACTAGCAATATCTGTGCAAATAATTCGCACTAAATAAGTAAAAAAAATTACCGACAGTCAATCACGTTGACGTTGTTTCAAAATGAAAACCGTCATACATATAATTTTAATAATTAATTAATTCACAAAAATAAAAGCAATAATATTTTTTTTGTTGTGAATGCCGATAGAGCAAGCAATTATCTTTAAAATGATATATAATTTATGTACTTAGAGTAATTGTGAGGCTTTTTCTAAAAAGGTAGGCAAACATCTTAACCTTAGCGTATTAATATATATGATATTTACAATTCACAACTTAAGTACTAAATATTTATAGCTAGTTACAGAATAAATCATGCGTCATTAGAAATAATTGTGTTTGCAGACAAACGAAAAAAAAAACCGACTTCAATTACATCGACAAGTAATACAACGTAGATCGATGAAAAAATAGTCAAGTAACTACGCGTTATCAAAGATTACTCAAAAAGTAGTTATCAGATCTCGATAAAATTTAAATGTGACCACATGATGAACATCAGCTTTTAAATTAAAAATTATCAAAATCGAAACACCCAGTAAAAAGTTATTGCGGATTTTCGAGAGTTTCCCTCGATTTCTCTGGGATCCCATCATCAGATCCTGGTTTCCTTATCATGGTACTAAACTAGAAATATCCCCTTTCTAACAAAAAAAGAATTATCCAAATCGGTATATTCAGCAGAAAGTTATGCGGTATAATACAACGTAGGTCGACGAAAAAAGCGTCAAGTAAAAACGCATTATTAGATATAACTCGAAAAGTAGTTGTTAGATCTCAAATAAATTTAAATGGGACCAATTGACACACACCACCTTTCGATTAAAAAAAAAAATTGTCGAAATCGGTCCACCCGGTCAAAAGTTCTGATGTAACATACATAAAATAATTGTGTTTGCTCGCAAACGAAAAAAAAACCGACTTCAATTACATCGACGAGTAATACAACGTAGATCGACGAAAAAATACTCAAGTAACTGCGCGTTATCAAAGATTACTCAAAAAGTAGTTATCAAATCTCAATGAAATTTATATGTGACCACATGACAAACATCAGCTTTCGATTAAATTAAAAATTGTTAAAATCGGTACACCCAGTAAAAAGTTATTGCGGATTTTCAAGAAGTTCCCTCGATTTCTCTGGGATCCCATTATCAGATCCTGGTTTCCTTATCATGGTACTAAACTAAGGATATCTTCTTTCCAACAAAAAAAGAATTATCAAAATCGGTACACCCAGTAAAAAGTTATTGCGGATTTTCAAGAGTTTCCCTCGATTTCTCTGGGATCCCATCATCAGATCCTGGTTCCCTTATCATGGTACTAAATTTGAGATATCTCCTTTCCAACAAAAAAAGAATTATTAAAATCGGTACATCCAGTAGAAAGTTATGCGGTATAATACAACGTAGGTCGACGAAAAAAGCGTCAAGTAAAAACGCATTATTAGATATAGCTCGAAAAGTAGTTGTTAGATCTCAAATAAATTTAAATGGGACCAATTGGCACACACCACCTTTCGATTAAAAGAAAATTTGTCGAAATCGCTCCACCCAGTCAAAAGTTCTGATGTAACATACATAAAAAAAAAAAAAAAAAAAAAATACAGTCGAATTGAGAACCTCCTCCTTTTTTGGAAGTCGGTTAAAAAAATACAATCGAATTGAGAACCTCCTCCTTTTTTGGAAGTCGGTTAAAAAATGTGTTAAAATATTTCTTCATAAGTGTTTCCATTTGTACTAACAAAATTGGCGTGAACTTATGTGTGTTGCCCATAGTCACTACGCTGGGCAGGCGGGTAGGTATAACATAACATGGGTACATTTTATAGTATACAATATAAGTAAACAAGTACTTCCCATAGTACTTCCTTAAATTATTAGGCGTTTTAATATCATAGTCATGTATATAATTAGAAATTAACCGTTGATATGTATGCACGCGCATAACTTAACTGTTTGCATAGAACTGCATAATTCTTTTTTTTGTGTTCCTTTTTGCCAGGACAAGGTAGTTTATGTATTTAAATAGGAACATTAAAAAAAATTAGAGATATTTATGAAAATAAAATATGGCGTTACGAAGTTTGCAGAGGTTTTAGTAGGTATATAAGTACGTATATACGTTTCAGTTCTCGATCAACATCATTAATTGCTCCGGTGATGTCTACAGGAGCTGTGGAATGATTCATAAGTCGTTAGCAAACAAATACAATGGCGAAAAACGACTTCAATGAGTACAAAATGAACAAGTATGAGTTCCATTATTTTATTTGTTCCAAAATTAAAAAAAAATACAAATAAAATGTACTAGGAAAGTCCAATGGTAGTAGTCCAATGTAGCACTTGCATGCATTCTGATTATCGATTCCTTATATCATGACACAGTTTAATATGAATCTAGATGAAAAGCGGATCGAAAATTACTAAGGATGCTATTTTTGTAAAAGGGAAAAAATTACTCTGTTATTGCACAAGTGGCAAAAGTGAAAGCACTGAAATAGTATATTTCATTACAAGTGTGGAAAGGCTGTCATTGCAGAGTTCCGACAAATGTCTAATGTCACAGTCGGAACAAGTTGCAATGACGGTTCCACACGTGTACTGAACGACTATTTATAATACAGTTGCGAAAAAATGTCGCAATTTAATAAAGAATATTTCTGAAAAATGGCGCCAACCGTAGAATTTGCAGAGTTTTTTTTCTTTTCATTCTGGTAGGCAAAGGGAACTATGCCCATACAGCCAAGTCTTCAGTAGAAGTTTTTTATTGATATGAAATGAAAATGAAATTTAATGAGATGAAATTAAATGAAACCTAACCAAACTCATTCAATCAAATCATTAAATCTGATATTGAAAAAATTAGTAGCTTCTTTTTAGAAATATACGTATTTGCATGAATCATAAAAACTTCTATAATTTTTTTAGTAAAAACTTCATGGTTGGTTTTTCTTTTTAATAAACATTATTTTGACAGCTGGGAAAGAGAACGCACGAGTTCGGGAAAGGTAAAAAAAAAGTACGAGTATGTAATAGGTCACATCCCGAACGCTATACGTCCCTGCAATACGCCACTTTTTTAGCAACTGTATTAAAGTATACTTTTATCATAGGTCGGGGAAAAGTCTTTTCGTTTTCTCTAGTTAAGGTCCAATAAAATCTTTTTGTTTGTATTCTTTGTAACTGGCTGTTTTTGATACCATGAAAAGGTGAAATTAAAAAATAAGAAAACAGTTTCCCGCCACTTTTCATTTGTTTGTCTGTCTGCCAATGTAGGTGAATCGAATCGGTGAATAAAGTTTTACTTTTAAAAAGGGAAAACTGTGAATACTAAATATCGTAAATCGAATATTAAATATCGTAAAAATGGCAACCCTCGTGATTTAATTACTTTTAAGTTGCTCAGGGAGCGTTGCGCGAAGCTTCATAATCTAAACTATAAATTGTATTTGAGTAGCCTGGAAACAACTTTGTCTTCAAACCCTCAACTTTTTTGGAGCTTTATCAAGCGCAAAAAGGGTAAGTCAATTTCCTATCCTGCCACGATGTCCTTAGATAGCGAAGTGGCTTCTTTCGGACCTGGACAGATATAATATTATAAATAACGGTTCGTTATTAAACAGGTTTAAACAATTTTTGTTGGCGTCCTGTCGTGTTGGCGCATTGGCGTCTGGCGTGTTGGCGTGTTGGCGTGTTGGCGTGTTGGCATATTGGCGTGTTGGCGTGTTGGCGTGTTGGCGTGTTGGCGTGTTGGCGTGTTAGCGTATTGGCACATTGGCGTGTTGGCGCATTGGCGTATTGGCGTGTTGGTGTGTTGGCGTATTGGCGTGTTGGCATATTGGCGTGTTGGACTGTTGGCGTGTTGGCGCATTGGCGTATTGGCATGTTGACCTGTTGGCGTGTTGGCGTATTGGCACATTGGCGTGTTGGCTTGTTGGCGTATTGGCACATTGGCGTGTTGGCTTATTGGCGCATTGGCGTATTGGCGTGTTGGCATATTGGCGTGTTGGACTGTTGGCGTGTTGGCGCATTGGCGTATTGGCATGTTGACCTGTTGGCGTGTTGGCGTATTGGCACATTGGCGTGTTGGCTTGTTGGCGTATTGGCACATTGGCGTGTTGGCTTGTTGGCGCATTGGCGTATTGGCGTGTTGGCATATTGGCGTGTTGGCGTGTTGGCGTATTGGCGTGTTGGAGTGTTGGCGTGTTGGCGTGTTGGTGTGTTGGCGTATTGGCACATTGGCGTGTTGGCGCATTGGCGTATTGGCGTGTTGGCGTGTTGGTGTATTGGCGTGTTGGCATATTGGCGTGGTGGACTGTTGGCGTGTTGGCGTATTGGCGTATTGACACATTGGCGTGTTGGCGCATTGGCGTATTGGCATGTTGGCGTGTTAGCGTGTTGGCGTGTTGGCGTGTTGGCTTGTTGGACTGTTGGCGTGTTGGTGTGTTGGCGTGTTGGCGCATTGGCGTATTGGCGTGTTGGAGTGTTGACGTGTTGGCATGTTGGAGTGTTAGCGTGTTGGCGTGTTGGAGTTTTGGCATGTTGGCGTGTTGGCGAATTGACGTGTTTAAGTTAAGCGGACAATAAAAAAATGTCAATGTTTCCGATTTTAGTAATTTTCCAATATGCAATGAAACAAAACAAATGAATGAAAACTATTGCTTGGCGTCAGATGTAGGCCGGACAACGACCACTGACTACTGCGCTCAGTCAGGCGTTATACACATTATATAATTTATATGTAGAAAGCCGGTAGAGATAACTCTAGAAGAAGTCTCTTCCAGCTAACCTGCGGTAGTTGTTTTATTTATTTTTTATTTTATTACTGGACTTTCATTTGGACAAAATCTCTGTTGTTACGGCAATAAAATATATAGCCGCCCCCTATCTTCCCGTGGGTGTCGTAAGGGGCGACTAAGAGATAACACAGTTCCACTACCACCTTGGAACTTAAAAAGCCGATCGGTGGCAGGATAACCATCCAACTGCTGGATTTGAAATACACAGGCTGAAGACGGACAGCAGCGTCTTCGGTGCGACAAAGCCAGCCCTGCGGTCACCAATCCGCCACCCACCGTGGTCACTATGGCAAACACACATGAGGAGCTTGAACTTACGGAGGCCTATGTCCAGCAGTAGACTGTATCAAGCTAAAGTGAAGATGATGATGATGATGAACACGGAATCAACTATCTGTTTAAGCGTTACATCAAGTCAGTCAGTCAGTCCACTGCTAGACAAAGGCCTCACTGAGTTCGCGCAAAACATCCCGGTTTTCCGCAATATAACAATATATTTATATATAATTACTAGCTGTGCCCGCGGCTTCGCCCGCGTTTAAATCAGTGAGTCACAAAGTTTTCCCGGCAAACTTCCAGTGAAACTCAAAATCTCATCAAAATCGGCTTAGTCGTTCCGTAAACCTTCCTCTTGAAGCCCTCTCTCCATTGGTAAAACCGCATGAAAAGCCGTTCAGTAAATTTTGAGGGAATCGATCACATAAACTTTTGGGGACTTATTTTTATAATACACTAACTGTTGCCCGCGACTACGTTCCCGTGGTTATGAAGATATGCATTACTATCAAGATGTTTAAGCAAATTATTTTTTTATTTCAGTCACTTGAAATGCTTATCACGCTGAGTAATTTTTTAAAAGGCACAATTTAGTATAATTTATTAGTTATTTTTATAAAACCTCTCTCTACACCACATTTTTAGTTTTATTTTCAGGCTGCAGTATAAATAACCTAGCAGGCGAACTTATAGCTGCTGTATATGTTTCATACAAACTATCAACCCCAATCAAACGCCTTTAGCAGTGGAATATCAAAAAATCCGTTCTTAGCGGACGTTTACTAACTATAATCTACCTCCCTGCTAAATTTCATCTTTGTCCATCCTGGATGGATGGACCATCCAGCGGTTTTTGAGTTCTCGTGATGAGTGTGTCAGTGACCTTTCTCTTTTATATATATAGATTACGATGCATTAATTGGACTCTTACTTCAAAAACATAGGACTTTCATACAAACTTCCAACCCCCGTTTTATCCCCATAGGGGGAGAGTATCGTAAAATCCGTTCTTAGCGGATGTCTACGTCCTCTAAGGAACCTACCTGCCAAATTTCAAGTTCGTAGGTTTTATAGTTTCGGAGATTTCGTGATGAGTGACCTTTCGCTTTTATATATGTATAGATAGATAGATATATAGATATACCATAGTTAATGTAAATAATTTTTGAAAAATCTTATGTTGAATTTCTATATATATTACGAAAAAATTGTTTCCACGATCTAATATTATAATCTCATAAAAGTTTTGTTTATTATGCATAAGAAAGTTAATGGTTATAATTGTGTTAGCTCGCAAACGAGAAAAAAAAACCGACTTCAATTACATCGACGAGTAATCTGTACACTATATATTTTACTGTTTTGTACATCATTCTAAGCTGAATTATTTTGGTTTTGATAATGCAGCTGTGCGATGGTTTGATAGCTATCTAACAAATAGAAAACAACTTGTAGAACTAAAACTTGGTGATGGGAAGACTAAATCATCCGTCTTGGCACCGTTGAAGATGGGTGTACCACAGGGGTCCATTTTGGGACCAATTCTGTTTAATTTGTATTGCGCAGATATAACTGATTGCTTCCAAAAATCCAGCTATCACATGTATGCAGACGATGTGCAACTATACATATCCTTCAACGTTAAAGATCATGAGAGGGCAGTAAAGGATTTGAATGATGACTTGGACCGAATTTCTGTATGGTCGGAGAGAAACGGCTTGTTTTTGAATCCCTCAAAAACGAAATATATGGTTTTTGGAGCCCAGAAGCAGATTGGAAAATTCCCGCCATCGCTCAATATAATGTTATTGGGGAAGCCTATTGACAGAGTTGACGAAGCCAGAAATCTAGGACTACTGATAGATAGACACCTTAGGTATGAGAAACACGTGGCCGAGTCAGTACGTAACTGTTTTTATCGTCTCAGGGTACTTTATAAGATAAGACCTTTTCTCTCTGAGGAGCTGCGAGAACAGTTAGTAGAAGCTCTGGTACTGTCGAAATTGAATTATGGTGACACGGTTTACGGACCTCGTTTGTTGGCTCGAACAGGTAAACTGATCCAGAGAGTTCAAAACGCATGCGCTCGGTTTTGTTACTCCATTCCATGCAGAACCCATGTCACGCCTTTTTTGAATAATCGATCGGTTCTTAAAATGAGGGCGCGGCGCAAATACCACCTTGCGTGTCTACTGTTTGGAGTCATTAAATATAGGGTTCCGCCATATCTGTATGAGAAGTTGAGCTGGCTCACTGCGCGCAGACAGTGCTCGCAGCAACTTTCGATACACCCACACAAAACTGCAGCGTTTAAAGGAACATTTCGCTACTCTGCGGCGAAGGTCAGGAATGACTTGCCGCCGCCGATAAGGGATCTCAATAGCGTAGATACGTTCCGACGGTGTTTGAAGCAGTTCCTTGTTGTCGAGCAACAGACAATGGATATAATCGCAAACGCCTCAGCCACATAACTTATACTATCTAGTCTTTACTTATGCTTGTATTTGGTCCTCTATATAAATATAGTACGTGTTTATGTGTGTGGTGGTGGTATAACTGTGTATATGTTTTTGGTGGTGGTTGTATAATTTCTGATTTGTTACGTAACGTTTGTTTTTTTTTATTATTATTTATTTATTTATAATTTAGATTTAATAGATTTTATTGGTAGGCAACTGACGTCAGTGACGTACTCGACTTTATGGTTTGGTTGAAAACCAGTGTCAGGTACCATTTTTACTATGGCAATCTGACTAATGCCGAACCGAACCAATTTGGCGCATTCCTGAGGCACGCGATGGTTTGAAGTGTGTAAGAGTAGTATGTGTATGTTGCTTTGTATAGTCATTTTAAACTATTGTTCTTGTCTCTGGTTTGTGATCAAATAAACGTTTTTTTCTTTCTTTCTTTCTTTATTTCTTTCTTTCTTTCAAATTTCTCTTTGGATAGCTTTTACCCTTTTTTTAGCAGGCTTTGTAAACTTTTGTCGTATACTTTGGAATTTGACAATTATAGTGTCAGCCGTCACCATTGGCCGTCACCGTCAGTCCAAAATTGTGTCAACTCTTGGACTTTTGATGACTGCATTCTAGTTAATCATTAATTTTACAGTTTTGTATTGATTTCTGTTAACAAATCTTTAAAATATGGCATATTTAACACAACCAGATTATGTTAAATATGTCTGTTCTTGCGGACAACTCAAACCTATAACCAACTTATACTTTTGTCGACATTGCTTGAAGATACGATGCGGTTTCTGCATTTGTCATGAAGTAAGTTTCCTTGCAATTATTATTTGGAAAAGTCGTTTTAATTGTTGAGAATATAAACCATTCACAAATAAAAAAGAGGGTATAGTTATATGAATTGTTTTATTTTATTTGAAGTACGTTACATCTATGAATTATTACAATGTATTCTTGCAGTAAGTCATTAATTTATTCAAAATAAATTCTTACCATACTTTTTCATAAACAACATTAAACCTACATTAAATCTTATTACATATTCTTTCTAAAAGTAACTAGTTGAAAGGTATGGTTTTATTTCATGCAGTTAGAAATATTACAAACAGTGAAGTAAAAAGAGTATAGGATGAAAATGTGTCACTTTTTTGGTAATTCTAAATAACTGGGTAATATTTTTCATAACAACAATATATTTATGGCAAAATTCTTCTTATTTAATTATGTAATAATATAATAAAATTTTATATGTAAATTTTGTTAAAGGTTGTAAAAGATATGTATATTATTTTTTTACTCTACAATGAACAGCTCTTGTGTATTCTGCACCCAAAGATCCTTTCCTAGCTATTGAAAATTAAAAAACAGCATATTTAGATCTTTACATCTATTTATATTTATAGATAATATTTTTATTTCACTAGGTTGATTCCCACTACTGTGCAAACTGTCTCGAGAACATGCCGTCGTCAGAAGCAAGGCTTAAGAAAAATCGTTGTAGCAGTTGTTTCGACTGCCCAAGTTGCTTTCACACATTGTCAACCAGAGCAACTATCGCCCAGCCACGACAAGACCCAGCTGCTGGTGATACAAAAGTTGAGAACAAACAGCCAAAGAAAATGTACTATTTATCCTGTTTTAACTGTCGTTGGACATCTCGAGATGTTGGAATCCCTGATCAGCCTGTTGGTACGCTATGTATAAATATTTATTTATTTAATTATAGATATGTAAAAAATTTGTTTAGCTAAGACCTAAAGCCAAGCTATCTCTACTGATCTTTAGACATTCAAGAAAGGATATATCTGTAGTGTTAAGGAAAAAGGAGATGTCAATTTATAGTTAAGTCAATAAATAAAACTTTGAAAAATGAGATCTTAGCATTATTCTCATTATTCAAAAGAATAATACGTCTCTTGGCAAAAAGGAGTCACTAATATATTAAACATTAATTAAATTAAAATTTTACAATCAAATCACATGAGTTGCTTTTCTATTAATTGCCCGTTGTTAAAAGTTCAAATATATGTGTACGTATCTCCTTTTTCCTTAACACCACAGAATTATAGATGTACCAAACATAAGGTAATTATTTTCTAATATGAATGAATCAGATTGATTCAAAATATATTTTGGGTTACTTATTCTGATACTGTGTTAATCAATAAAGATTGCTTATTTGACATGAATAATTTTTGAATGTATGTAGAAAGCATTTCAAGTTAAACGACACATCATTGTACTTATATGTAATATAATTTATTTTCTTAAACTTTCATCATCACTAACTAACACACTATGATTTACACTTAAAACAGGATCTTTGCTATGTATGTAGTTGTTTATTTTGAATTTCTGGTATTTTGACACAGTTGCAAGCGCCATGGTCACAGATGTATAAAATCTAATGATGACATATGTAAAATAAAATATACTTTTCAACCTATGTAGACTATGTAAACATTAATGCCAGAATTAGAAACTACTAAAATTAGATATTGCTTATTATCCATAGTAGCAAAATTCATTCTAAGTTTTAATAATACTTTTGTATTTTTAAGCCTCCGGAGGGTGGCCTGAGAGGACCAACCCATATGCAGCACGAGTGAACCAACTCCTTGAATACTATAAAGCTATAGCTCAACAGGAGAAGCAAGAAAAACTGGATAGAGAGAGAAAGAAGTTTGCCATCAGAGGAAAATATCTCACACTCACTGTAAGAGTTTTTTATTATGATTACATAGTCTATAAAATTATAACTTAATAGTGTATAAACACTTCAACACCTCGGTGTACTGATAGTCAATCTGGCACTGCTAAAAAGACTAGCACCGCCCAGGTCTTGATAGAATCGAAGGCTTTCGCATAGTCCACATGAGCAACACATTGCGGCAGGATATACTCCTCAGTCTTCTGTGTAACCTGTCGCAGCGTATATATGTGGTCCATAGTATTGTAGCCTTTTCGGTATCCGACTTGTTCAGGAGGCTGAAAGATTGGCTTGCGAGCAATGCGATTAGTAAGTACCCTCGGAAACAGCTTATAGACGTGGCTCAATGGCGTGATGGGTTATTTAAAAGGGCTCTGTCTCCATTTTTAAGAACAAAACCACCACACCTATGGGGAACATCCGTTACTGATGACGGTATCAAACAGCTTGTGGAGCGCCATTAGAAAGGGCTTACCTCCAGCTTTTAGCAGCTCTGATGTGATACCGTCATCTCCTTCCAATTTCCTACAGGCTGACGTCTGGGATATCTTCGGTATAGTGCCGGGTCAACTTGCTTCTCTTGTCGTTCATCACATTAAAAAATGGGAGCTTTCGAGGAGACATATAACCGTCCGTAGTACCTCTCAGTTTTGCTCTGAACTTCTGGTTTAGACGAAACTAACTATAGTTACGGTAGTGGCCAGAACCCGTCCTAAACCTCATCAGTTGGTCTTGCCCAATACTCCGATTCCTTGTAAACAGTTTGGAGCCTTGGTTCCGCTCAAGTGTGTTCTTGATGCTTCCCATTGTGAGATCTGTTTATTGAGCTGCCTGCATTTTGACATAGAAGCTGGAGATCGCACACACAGTTTGCGCTTTTCCTTTATGAGACCAAGGGTACGTTCAGGGAGCACTTGAGATTTACCATTGGAATCTTAAAAAACTTGGACTCTACCTCGAAGATGGCTTGTACCATCCTTTTCTTTTTTTTTTCTCTTCTGCTTCATGGCATGGCATGTTTTCCAACAATAAGCCACTTCTTTGTTTGATTTCTCAGTTTATGTTTTCCTCAAGAGCCATACTTGTATGAAACTTTTCACACGACTCTCTTGATTTCAAGTGGTAAATCTTTTATGTAGGCTCGGCATGTCACCTCTTTTTAACCGGGTATGCTGAAGAGCGCCTTCTTCGCTCAGAACGTGTGCCAGTTGAAACTGACCGTCCATGTAAACAACATGGACGGTCAGTTTCTCCTGGTATTTCAGGCTGTTTTGGGCTATTTCCTGTCAAACTGTTTTTAAGCCGAGATCGAGGTATATATATCTATTACTTATACAATGAGGGATGCCACACATCGTTCTCAGAGTTTTGGTCGGGAATCTCTCTAGTATATCTATATTACTGTTGCTGGCCGTTCCCCACAGTTGGATTCCGTGAGTCCAAATTGGTTTTATGGTGGTTTTATACACAAGCATCTTGCTTAGGATTTAGTTGTGATGGGCGTGTGAGTGACCGTAGTTTTCCATCCAGTTGCTTGCGCTTGGTCTAAATATGTTTTTGCCATGTAAGTTCATGCCCAATCCAGGTGCATGCCCAAGTATTTTGCGTTATTTTCTTGAGGGATAATTTTGCAGTTTAGCTTTACTGATGGACATGTTTCTCTCCTAAGTGTAAACGTTACATGTACCGATTTGCTCTCGTTGGCTTTTAGTCTCCAATGTTTCAGCCACATCTCAACTTCTGTCAGGTGGTTCTGCAGCTGTGATGATGCCATTTCCGGGTTGCTATGAACAGACAGAAGCGCCGTATCATCAGCGTATGTCGCAGTCGTGGTGTAGTCAGTTGTTGGGCTATCTGCTGTAAAAATGTACCATCCTGGCTTAATTTCTTCCACAGACTCGCATTCTTCTAGGTCAGCGAAACGATATCGCGACTACAGCTGAAAGTTCTCGGAGCCCTGGATTTGAAAGTGTTGGTCGGAGCGTAGACTTCATTGACCGTTCCAACTTAATTAATTTAATGGCCCCTTACCATTCGATGATCACTCCCGTTTTTGACCTTGTTGATCACAGACAGATCAATAAATATGTGCTATTTGTCTGCCAGAATGAAGTCCCGTATATATATGCTATAGTTATAATGTATTATGCTTAAGATATTTTTCTTATTTAAATCTATGTGGACACGGCACTGTGACTTAAACAAAGCCAGTCACAGGTTACATAATCAATTCAAATTTGTATTTATTGGTTTTGGTGTTTTGATTGATGAAAAGGGACCATGCAAATTCTATAACAAGACAGTTTAATCACTCGCCATATCCTTCAACTACAATATTATATATTAAATTCTACCATACTTTAATTTTCAGGACAAAACAGGTCTAACAAGTGCTATGGCTCGTAATATAGCTGGTCTGCCGTCCAGTGAGAGTTCATCATCGGCGATCGCTAACTTTGTACCGAGTCAAGCTTCAGCTGAAGTTGAGGAATTACCGGAAGACTACCACACACAAGAAGTTAATTTAAAACAAAGTAAGGGAACAAATAAATAATAAAATGTAATTTATGTGTAAGAGTTGAAAGCTATTCCATAGCTAGGACGAAATTCAAGAACTATAAATTAAGCTTAAAAATATATATTGTAAAC
The DNA here is from genome assembly GCF_905220565.1 of Melitaea cinxia. NCBI lineage: Eukaryota > Metazoa > Arthropoda > Insecta > Lepidoptera > Nymphalidae > Melitaea > Melitaea cinxia. The sequence goes on from NC_059400.1 coordinate 1,497,276, forward strand.
CTTATAACTTACAACAAAACCTTATAAAAAAGTAATATTATATGGGGAACTCAATTCACAAAGTTTGTCATCTAATATATAAAATTCTCGGGTCAAACTCCTCCGAAACGGCTCGACCGATTCTCATCGGTCGGAGTATCGGTCGTAAAGTACGAATGTAACCCCTAAGCCCCCCCCCCCCCCCCAGTCACGACGCTGGCGCAGCGCCTGCGCGCGCCGGCGCAGCAGCCGCGCAGCGCGGCGCGCCTGCAGCCGGCGGCGCGCGCGCTCAGCGTCAAGCGCAGCCAGCGCTGCCGCGCCTGCGACCACAACCTCACCAAGCCCGAGTACAACCCCGGCTCCGTCAAGTTCAAGATCGAGCTGCTGGCCTTGTGAGTGTGCTGCCCGCACTTTGTCTTACTTTTGTCTCGCGCGCTCAGCGTCAAGCGCAGCCAGCGCTGCCGCGCCTGCGACCACAACCTCACCAAGCCCGAGTACAACCCCGGCTCCGTCAAGTTCAAGATCGAGCTGCTGGCCTTGTGAGTGTGCTGCCCGCACTTTGTCTTACTTTTGTCTCGCGCGCTCAGCGTCAAGCGCAGCCAGCGCTGCCGCGCCTGCGACCACAACCTCACCAAGCCCGAGTACAACCCCGGCTCCGTCAAGTTCAAGATCGAGCTGCTGGCCTTGTGAGTGTGCTGCCCGCACTTTGTCTTACTTTTGTCTCGCGCGCTCAGCGTCAAGCGCAGCCAGCGCTGCCGCGCCTGCGACCACAACCTCACCAAGCCCGAGTACAACCCCGGCTCCGTCAAGTTCAAGATCGAGCTGCTGGCCTTGTGAGTGTGCTGCCCGCACTTTGTCTTACTTTTGTCTCGCGCGCTCAGCGTCAAGCGCAGCCAGCGCTGCCGCGCCTGCGACCACAACCTCACCAAGCCCGAGTACAACCCCGGCTCCGTCAAGTTCAAGATCGAGCTGCTGGCCTTGTGAGTGTGCTGCCCGCACTTTGTCTTACTTTTGTCTCGCGCGCTCAGCGTCAAGCGCAGCCAGCGCTGCCGCGCCTGCGACCACAACCTCACCAAGCCCGAGTACAACCCCGGCTCCGTCAAGTTCAAGATCGAGCTGCTGGCCTTGTGAGTGTGCTGCCCGCACTTTGTCTTACTTTTGTCTCGCGCGCTCAGCGTCAAGCGCAGCCAGCGCTGCCGCGCCTGCGACCACAACCTCACCAAGCCCGAGTACAACCCCGGCTCCGTCAAGTTCAAGATCGAGCTGCTGGCCTTGTGAGTGTGCTGCCCGCACTTTGTCTTACTTTTGTCTCGCGCGCTCAGCGTCAAGCGCAGCCAGCGCTGCCGCGCCTGCGACCACAACCTCACCAAGCCCGAGTACAACCCCGGCTCCGTCAAGTTCAAGATCGAGCTGCTGGCCTTGTGAGTGTGCTGCCCGCACTTTGTCTTACTTTTGTCTCGCGCGCTCAGCGTCAAGCGCAGCCAGCGCTGCCGCGCCTGCGACCACAACCTCACCAAGCCCGAGTACAACCCCGGCTCCGTCAAGTTCAAGATCGAGCTGCTGGCCTTGTGAGTGTGCTGCCCGCACTTTGTCTTACTTTTGTCTCGCGCGCTCAGCGTCAAGCGCAGCCAGCGCTGCCGCGCCTGCGACCACAACCTCACCAAGCCCGAGTACAACCCCGGCTCCGTCAAGTTCAAGATCGAGCTGCTGGCCTTGTGAGTGTGCTGCCCGCACTTTGTCTTACTTTTGTCTCGCGCGCTCAGCGTCAAGCGCAGCCAGCGCTGCCGCGCCTGCGACCACAACCTCACCAAGCCCGAGTACAACCCCGGCTCCGTCAAGTTCAAGATCGAGCTGCTGGCCTTGTGAGTGTGCTGCCCGCACTTTGTCTTACTTTTGTCTCGCGCGCTCAGCGTCAAGCGCAGCCAGCGCTGCCGCGCCTGCGACCACAACCTCACCAAGCCCGAGTACAACCCCGGCTCCGTCAAGTTCAAGATCGAGCTGCTGGCCTTGTGAGTGTGCTGCCCGCACTTTGTCTTACTTTTGTCTCGCGCGCTCAGCGTCAAGCGCAGCCAGCGCTGCCGCGCCTGCGACCACAACCTCACCAAGCCCGAGTACAACCCCGGCTCCGTCAAGTTCAAGATCGAGCTGCTGGCCTTGTGAGTGTGCTGCCCGCACTTTGTCTTACTTTTGTCTCGCGCGCTCAGCGTCAAGCGCAGCCAGCGCTGCCGCGCCTGCGACCACAACCTCACCAAGCCCGAGTACAACCCCGGCTCCGTCAAGTTCAAGATCGAGCTGCTGGCCTTGTGAGTGTGCTGCCCGCACTTTGTCTTACTTTTGTCTCGCGCGCTCAGCGTCAAGCGCAGCCAGCTAGGAACATCGCATTCTTTTACTTCATAAGATTCGCAACATACAAATTCTGTCACGTTGTACCCAATAGCACAATCTCCTTTTCAAACAAGCTCGGTCAGTCAAACAACCAACAGTCCTATTTGATACAGAAACGGCCCTCTTCTCAGAAGATTTCTATTTCTATACAGACGAATGATTCATCCAATGAAAACTGTTATAAACTATTTTCTCACTTTCAATAAAAAATGTAATTTTTTTAAATAAATACTGATAAATAATTGAGTATTTTATTATTGTAATAAGGACTTACCTTAAAGTCACAGCCATTCTTTCAATAGTTTGGAAAGAAGCTCAAAAAATTGGAATGTTTCAAAGTATCATTTAATCTGACTTGTAGTTCATCGAAACTGATTGACATTTTGAAATAATCAAAAAACTTTTCCTCGTCTTCTTGCGATCTCGAAAATAGTTTGCGGAATTCACTTTCAAGTAAACGTTCTACAAGCATTAGGGTGTACATGATATTTTTGCCGCCTTTTATTCCGTCGTTTGCGCAAAAAAATAGCGTGCGCATATTAGTGCATTTACAGCAGTAGGATTCATTGTTCTTGTGAACGGTTCGTGTTCGGTCGAGCAATGTTTCCAGCCTAAAGTAATTGTTTAAAACTTCTCTCAACTTTTAACGATCCAAAACTATTAAAATGTTTTAGCTATCATGTTCCCGAAGTGAAGATAATTTCCTATGAATCGGTGAAACCTGGACAAACATCGGCTCTCCTGTTGAAGCTGACCAACCCCACTGCTCATGAGATGCAAGTGCGTCTATTGCAACCACAAGACATTCCTGAAGCGGACGAGAGAGAGGAACCGAAGAGCATCGAAAAGTTTCTTGAGAAATCTCTTAATTTGGAAAAGGTAAGGATTCTTTTTAGTTAATACATGAAATAATATATTCTATATTTATGCACTATAATGACATAATTAGCGCATTTCTGTAGTAGTTACATTTTTTAGGAAATTACTAAATTATTTAACTTAAAGAAATATTTTATAAGGATTCGTTCTTTTTCTCAAACCTTGGTTGAAGTTAATCTTTAGTATACTGTTCAGTTGCTCATTACTTAATTATATTTTAAAGAAAAAACAATGAGCTTTTTTATTCAAACTATGATTTGCTCCAATCGGACTCGAAGCTAATAATTTATAAATGAAATTTGAAGTAGATTTAGCCAAAATCTCCGCAAGATATCATTGAAGTAGTGTAGATAATGAAAGTAATTGAAAAGTTGCAGTAAATTAAAAATAATTAAATTTACTACTGTGTGCTTATCGAGTTTTATATTATTCATATTGCTCTACCTTCACAAAAATCTGAGCACACCTGTGTATAAAACTATTACGAAAATACTATCATCACCTCTCTAGTGAACATTTTCTTGACCAAATCAATATCAATTTTGTCAATCTATAATATATGTTCCTTACTAGTCGTCAGTCTCACAAAGACATTTCTAATGTTACCGTTTTCAAATTTGCAATTTGTATATATTCTGTGCATAAGAGGAATAAATAAAAATAAATAGATATTTCCTAATAAGAAATGATCGTACCAGGACATGTCATGGAGCAAGGTGATAGAGCGCAAGCCGCAGATCCCTGCAGTGAGCTCGGTGCAGGCGCCGGACGTGAGCCTGGCGCTCTCCCAGCGGGACGACGCCGCGGAGTACGACGACGACCCGCAGCACGACACTAGCGAGTGAGTCTCTACGCTTCAGCCTGTAATATCCCACTACTGGGCACAGGCCTCTTTCCCCATGTAGGAGAAGGATCAGAGCTTAATCCACCACGCTGCTCCAATGCGGGTTGCGGATATATTCCCTACTATGAGTAACGATCGCTATCAAATATACATGATAACAACCGGGACCGACGGCTTAACGTGCTCTCCGAGGCACGGTGGGGAGACACACAAGGAGTGCACAAACACCCAGACCACGGCAAACACTGTATGGCCAATACAAATGTTAGAATAGCTTTTATCAAAAAGACTTCAAAAGCAAAATTTTAATTATTTTTAAAAGTAAAGCTACTAATTTCTTTTTAAAACAAAGTTAAAAAAAATCTTTGAAAATTTCAAAATCGTTTGTAAATTTTTATTATACATGTGAATACCCTAACCCAAAACGTTTGCTTTTGCAACGTTTACTTTGCGCAGTCGGAACAGCGCGTCGCACAGCGCACTTAATGCCTCTCGCTTTTAGTACCATATTTAGTATCTATAACGCAGCTCTCATTACGCAGATAATAATTGTGCACTAAAAATTAAAGAAAAAAATTACTTTATTGTTTAATAAAAATATAAAACGAAAATTGTTAAATTTTCATTATCTTTAATTACAGCATTATCCTCTGGCGTAAGTCAAACAAGCTGGCACTGCGGCTCAAGGTAACAACCGATGCTAGCGCCAAAGTGGGGACACAGGCATTAACCGCTATAGCCTTGCAGTACTCGTACAGAAATACAGTACCCCCCTCCGCTGCATCGGCACAGCAAAGAGACCATACTCTGTATACAACTGTGCTAATAGACCTAGGCACAGTTTGTGAGTAAAAGATACGTCATCAGGGGCGGATTTGGGGTAAGGCATATTGGGCTACAGCACCAGAGCCTCCATAATAGATTTCAGAAACGAAAATAAAAAGGAAGTTTGTCATTGTTGTATATTATCTTGTATTACACACTTACAAAAAAAAAAACAATTTACGAAAGATAATTGTCTGTGGTGAGATTACATTAAATTGTGTATAGAGGTCTTTATTTATTGCGTAGAAGAAGGTGTGCTTATAAGCAAATAGATTTTTTTTAATTTTGAATATACCTACATGTTTAAACTTATGAATTTTATGTAGTGAAATACATAAATATTATCGATTAGTTTATTACATGAATTTCTAACCATATTTTTAATGATATAACAATCAGTAAATTATTCCACCCGTATATAGCAACTTCGGTTTAAGATCGAAAGTCAGAAAAACCATATTGATATTAGTTTTATTAATACTAAAGATAGATAACACATTACTTAATGATTATGTTAAAATTAAACACTACAAAATAATCTCGAATTTATTCTTTTTTATGTAAAATGATGTCAAAACTTTTTTCATATATTCTGTTACCCTTAGGGAATATAAGTAGCTATAAGCTGTTGCCTTATTTTTTTTTACTGTTAAAAATATTACTTCGAAGTCTACATTTGCAAAGAGGTTGTATATAACAGTAATTGAATTGATTGTTTTTAAGAACTTAAATAAATTTATAATGCAACTGACTGCAAATTTTTTTTAATTTATATTTTAACAATTTTTATTTAATAACATTAAGAGTATTATTAAGAAAGTCATTTAAAGGTTATGTTTTTTATATTAAGATAATGAAAAGTAAAACACCTAACAAAGTTATCAGAATATTTATGTAAATGTAGTTTTTATCAACTTCGATGCTATTTATTACCTAGACGTAAATAAAGCCTTAAATTATTATAATTACAGTATATAAGAGCAGCTTTTTATATAAATGTAAGCTTAACAGCAATATCTGGTAAATAAAGTATTTATAAAACCATGTTTCGTTTCCTTTTAAGCCTCATCATAACTACTCTAAAAAAAGTTAAAATAAAATTTGGTTTACTTTTATAAATATTATCATTTGAAAATAAACTCTATTGCAGTATTTATTAGAACAGTATAAAAGCAATATCAGAACTGAGTACACTAAAGCATAACTTTTTACAGGTAGCCTTTTCTTTTTTTTATCTACACTAATGTTGTAACATTCTACTTATATTTCCAATACTTGACTTAAAATTACTACTGTTATAGCGCAGACAACAAAACACTCAATTTAAGCAATTTCACATGATGGTATAATATCCACATCGATATCGTAAAATCTCATTATAACATCGCGCGCATGCGCGCAGCTGCGCTCTCATTGGTTAGATTTTAATGGCGGCAAAATCACTGTGACAATACACGTACGCGTGAATTTAATTTCATATTTTATTTGTATTCCGCGTTTCTTATGTCAAAATAGATTAATTATAAACAGCAAGTCGTCATAGCAACCATACAAACAAATGCTTTTTTTAATTAAACTATAAAACACGGCTTTGATCACTTTTAGACTATTATTAAAAATCTAATTTTAATTAATAAAGAAAACTTTAATATGTCAATTTTCTGGTCGTGTTGGGGTTTATAATTTAATTAAAAAAAAGCGTTTATTTCTATAGTTGCGTTTCCGTTTTGGTATTTATATTTATTAAGTTTTGACAGCACAAACCCGGAATACAAATAAAATATATTTTTTAATTAAAGTATAAACTACGGATTTAATCAATTTTAGAATATTATTAAAAATATATTTTCAATTAATAAAGGATACTTAAATATATGAATTGTCTGAACACGTCAAAGCACGTACCGGAGCACGGCTTCATAGAAAATGGGCATTGTCCTTTGAACAATTATTATAAATAAACTAATGTCAGCTTTTACTCTTGTTGTTTGATTAATTGCATTAGTGAAGATAAAGTAGTGTATGCAACTGCATATAACACGGGTATTAAAACACTCGTTACTATTAAGAAACTCGCTGCGCTCGTTTCATAAACTCACACTCGTGTTTTAATACCCTTCATTATATCACAGTTGCATAAACTACTATTATTACATAATTATACTGTAATGACTCAATTATTAAAATAAAACAATTTGTAAAAAAAAACCAATTTATTTACAATTTCAACATAAATAGTGTACTATAATTATCACAACATATTATATTTAATAAAGAATATCTCTGGAAGACATGCATACTGAAATTTGAGAATATAACCCGTACTTAGTTTCTAAATCTCACTAAAATATAAATAAACATCAACCCATAAAAATAAAAATAATCAAAAATTTCACTTGGTAACATCTTTTTCAACTTGTGTCTTTGCTGAATAAATAACGTCATTAATACCGACCCCATCATAACTGCTACCGACTAATGATATGGGCAAATTTTTGTTTTGTATGTACTCTCTAATCCTGTTCACTCTATCATAATGTCCGATCACATACTGAGGAATACATTTATCTAAAATACCTACATTGTAAGCCGCAACTTTGTCCTGTATTTTAAGAATTGATTTTATTTCTTTCATAGCTATTTCATATAGCCTATCTTTAGTTACATCAATTCCAAACTTTTCATTAAACCACCTACCACCTAACATGACAGTTAAAACTGTACCTTTTTGGTCAGGAATGCAACAGGAGTCAAAAACTACACCTAAGATAGGAGAATTCTCGATTGGAGGAACAAGGAAACCAAATGCGGGATCAATTAAAGGTTTATCACTCGCAAAATATAAATTAACAATACCTACAGTTACAAAAGGTATCTCGCTTAATAGTTCCGACAATTGTGGGTGTTGTTTTATAACTAACTTAGATAAAATGTGTGATGGCACAGATGAATACACATGTGTTGCGGTCAAGGCTTCGCCATTATTTATTTTAAGCCTCACCATACTTGAATCTACAAAATCAATTTCTTTTACTTTGGTATTTAAATGTAAATCAACATTATTATCTACTAGGTACTGTTTCATGGCTGTAGGAAATGTCTCAAGACCACCTTTTATTGTATAAATACTCCATTTTTCTTCTTGAGCTCTTTTAGCTAATTCACTTAACTCTAAACTTTCGTCATTCTTTCCTTTTAACATAGATTTAAAAACCCCTTTTATTACTCCTCCGTAATTTTGTTCATATTCAAATAATGTTTTCATGAGAAATTTTACTGAGATTTCTTTTGCATCACCCGCACAAATTCCACATATCATAGGTGATATTGCATAATCTGCTATTTCTTTACCAAATCGTCGTTCAACAAAATTGTAAATGGAATCATCTTTCAACTCTTTTTGGGGCTGTTTTAGATCGTTAAATGCGGCGTAAATAAGAGGCTTCGAAAAGGGTTCATTTGTCTGAAACATAGCTTTTAAACTAGAAGGTAAGGAGTAGAGAGTGTTGTTAACGTATATCATTCTGTTTTTTGCGGCCGGATGATCTGGCTTTATTGCAGCGATGTGTTCACTGAGGCCCAAATCCTGTAGCATATTTAGAGTGTTAAGACCGATCGCACCTCTTGGTCGAATAGTCCTTGGGCCTTGCTCAAAAATATAATCTTTTGTCTTGATCGACTTTATCCATCCCCCACAGTAATTGGTTGCTTCCAAAAGAAAGAGTTTTAAGTTGTTGTTGTTTGAAATATTATTTTTTAGCAAATAATAACCTGTTGATAGACCTCCTAGGCCACCTCCGAGTATGGCTGCCATGTCTTATCTGGTTTCAGTAGATTTTTTTTTGTTTTTGTAATAAATATTTATTTCGCTAATATTTACATTCTATAACATTTGTACCTTTGTGTTTGAACTTGTGTTTTCGCCGAAGTTTAGAAAATATTGACTTGACAGTCTGACATGAAATATCAATGTCATCATGACTTTACAATTCGTCTAAGATAATGATTTATCTGTACTTTATTGATGTAATTTATTTTTAATTAATTATTATTTATTTTAATCTATACTAATATGATCAAGCTGACGAGTTTGTTTTTTGAACGCGCTAATTTCAGAAACTACTGGTTGAATTTGAAAAATTCTTGCAGTACTAGATAGCCTATTTATCAATATATGATCAAGCTGACGAGTTTGTTTTTTGAACGCGCTAATTTCAGAAACTACTGGTCGAATTTGAAAAATTCTTTCAGTACTAGATAGCCTATTTATCGAGGAAGGCTACATGCTATATATCACGCTAAGACTAATAGCAGCGAAGTATCTATGAAGAATGTTTCAAAATCTGGTATTTTTTCCTTTTGAGAGCTTCCGCTACGTGCGCTGCGTAAACAGTTTAAGTGCGAGTATTATACTGTTTGAGTGCGAGTTAAAGTTAGCGATAACCCAAAGTAACTAACTATTCAACGCGCGTGAAGTCGTAGGCAGAAGCTAGTATCACATAAAATTAATTGAGTATAATACTCTAATTTTTACAATTTGAATGAATTTTTCTAATGAATTTAAGCAATTTATTAATTTAGACAAATTAAATTTTTTAGCGATGTCAAATTGAGCTTTAATAGTTTTAACTATAGTAATTTTTAACAAACATTTTTAGACTACTTCATCAGTACTAAGTTCGATTTTTTTTATTTTTATATATACGACTAGGTCGAAAAACAAGCGTACGTTACTACGTTCCAATATCAGATGGTAAGCGGTTACCGTAGCCTGTCTATAGCCTAAGCGTAACATTAGCAGCATGGCAAGCACGTTGCCAACACTACCATTGACCCTCCCCAGGAGTTCTGACCACCGTATACTCACCACAGGAACATAACCTAAAAGTAGTATTATTTAGCTGTGATATTCTCTAAGATTGAAACACTTCCCCAGTCAGGCTGCTCCAGATTTATTACAGGGTATTTCCTGCTGTGCCTGTAAAATGGTCATAAGCATACAATATGCAACTGCCGATGAAATTACCACTTACTATCTATTATATTTAAACAGTTAAGTACTGTATATTTAATGGAACTTTATTTTCGCTGTTTAGATTTAGGTTTTACTGTTTAAGAAACAGAGAAATTTACTCATGAGAAACTCTAAGTACCAGCTGCTTCGACTTATTATCCAGGGCAAGATCCAGGGCAAGCGCAATGTGGGCCGTAGAAGAACATCTTGGCTAAAAAATCTACGCCAATGGTTTGGGAAAAGAACCCGTTCGTTGTTCAGGGCTGCGGTATCAAGGATACAAGTTGCCAAAATGATCGCCGAACTTCGTGAGAAGATGGCACTTTAAGAAGAAGAAGATTAAGAAACAATAGAATATTTTTAACGATTTATAAAAGGGATAGGCATAAAATATAATTGTGTTTGCAAGCAAACGAAAAAAAACGACTTCAATTATATCGACAAGTAATACAACGTATGTAGACGAAAAATTAGTCAAGTAAATACGCATTATCAAAGATTACTCCGAAATTTGCAATCAGATCTAAATGAAATTTAAATGTGACTACACGATAAACATCGGCTTTCGATTAAATTAAAAAAATTATCAAAATCGGTACACCCAGTAAAAAGTTATGCGGATTTTCGAGAGTTTCCCTCGATTTCTCTGGGATCCCATCATCAGATCCTGGTTTCCTTATCATGGTACCACACCAGGGATATTTCCTATCCAACAAAAAAAAAGAATTGTCAAAATCGGTTCATAAACGACGAAGTTAAAAAATATATGTATATATTATACACGATCGAATGGAATAATCTTTTTTTGAAGTCGATTAAAAAGTACAGTAAGTAAATTATGGGTTTTGCTCACAAAAGATTAATTAAAAAAATTCTCATTATTGAAGTTGGCTAACAAGTATCTATGTTTATCTCATACCGTCTCTAATTTTAGACCATATTGATTGTCCTTTCTGTTGTGGAGCGTCAACGCGTAACGCGTTAAATGTTCTGAACGGGACGCAGTTGTGGTGTCGCCGGCTGATAATGAATTTCAATTTCATACCTATTGCACCCACATCGCTGCTTAACACGCGTTCGAAACTTCGTAAAACTGACACAGAGCGATGAATGTAAAACAGTATCTGCTTATTGAAATGAATAAATATTAAGTTAAAAATATATACATATTTATAGGTACTCAAGATACCTATGTAATGCACGTTGTTGTATTTTACTGCATAGCACTATTAGTGTACGTAATATAAATGTCAAACTGCTAAAAGAAAACTACATTTTCCTTCAAAGGGAATGCTTGGACGTAAAATCACTTCGCCATTCGACTACGTTACCTGTAAACAAAAATTACACTTAGTTTACTAAATAAGTGTAGCCATAACTCTTTTTCTAAAATTAACAAATGAAGCACGACCGGGAAGAATGTATTGCTGACTGAAGGGGAATAAGGCTTTGTTATCTTTCGGTTGGTGATAATAAAGTTTGTTTATCCGTTATATGAGTACTGTTTCACCAGTTCTGAATAACGCTATTCGACCGATAAAGATACAAACATTCAGCAGGAGGTAGAATAGACTATTAGGACCTACGCTTCAGCCTGTAATATCCCACTGTTGAGCATAGGTCTCTTTCCCCATGTAAGAGAAGGATCAGAACTTAATTCACCCCGCCGCTCCAATGCGGGTTCGCGGATATATTCCCTACTATGAGTAACGATCACTATCAGGTGTATATGATAACAACCGGGACCGACGGCTTAACGTGCTCTCCGAGACACGACGGGGAGACCTACAAGGACGGCACAAGCATTCAGACCGCGGTAAACATCTGTATGACCAATACAAATGTTTCTCATGTGCGGAGCGAACTAGCAACCACCAGCGCAACAGCTAAAAACCATTAATGCGGCCGTTGCGCCAACGCGTTGTCAATTAAGACCTGTTTCTCCTCATATAATAAACTACAACATTAAGATTTATATATGCGAATAGAAATATTTCATAGACGTAGTCGAATTCGGTAGTAAAAAAAGAAAAAAAAACGGCCAAGTGAGAGTCGTCCTCGCGCACCGAGGGTCTTATACAAAAATTATTAAAAAAAATGTTATGTATAACACCCGGTGTTGACAGGTCAAAACGAGGGATGCAACAAGGGTTGTTAATCAAAAAAAACCTTGTGCACCAACGGTATAATTTAAGGGTATACAAATTTTACATTCCATCAAATTTAATAAGACTTGTTACATATGGCATAATGTAAGCGCGATGTAAAAGACAGACATCGCCATCTATTAATAAATCTTAGAACTAACATTAACTTAAAGCTATAATAATGTAAGTGCGACTAAAAATACCAATAACGCCATCTATTAAAACCTCAGAACTTAAGTTGTAGTTCGTACATTTACCGCCCGCCAAGGACAAACTGCATTTTGTCCTTAAAATAAAAAAGTAAAGTACTAACACTATAACATAAAATAGTTAATTTACTATAATTCATAATAAAACAACTTTGAGAAGTAAGTAAAACCATAAATAAAATAGTAGTAAGTTTTATAAAGTGTAAATATGTAAATAAAAATATATATATATGTCATTACATTTCATTCAGTTATGGGTAAAATACATAATTTATTAACGGGACGCTTAATCTGTGAATGTTTGCATCGAACTGTGACCGCCCTCGAGATTCCGTCCTGACCTGGATGTTCTTTAACTATTTGACCATAGATCCAACGACATGGGGGGAGACCGTCTTCCTTAATTAAAACAATATCCCCGATTTTAGGCTGTGTTGTTTGGGCTGACCATCGGTACCTATGAAAAAACTGGTTCAAATATTCCCTAGACCATTTGCGCCAAAATTCTTGACTCATACGTTGAGTATACTGCCATCGCCTAAGAGAGCTTATATTGGATGTCTCATAATTGTGATCTGGAGCATTAATTAGAGGTTCACCTACTAAAAAATGTCCCGGTGTTAAGATATCCACATTTCCCTGATCTGTATCTAATCTCGATAGCGGTCTTGAGTTAAGGCATGCTTCTATCTGTGCCAAAACAGTTGACATTTCCTCATAAGTTAAAGTAGAGGTGCCGATAACGCGTTTCAGATGCATTTTAGCTGATTTGATTCCAGCCTCCCATAAACCACCAAAATTGGGAGCATGCGGTGGTATAAAATGCCAAGTTGTATTATTATTTGCCAACATCTCTGCAATCTCGGGCAGCATACCTGCCTTTTCATGAAAGAATAATTTCTTGATCTCCGCTGAAGCCCCAACAAAATTTGTCCCGTTGTCGCTCCAAACGTCTTCACAGCGCCCTCTTCTGGCCACGAATCGCTTAAATGCCTGAAGAAATCCTTGTGCTGTAAGATCACTTACTGCCTCAAGGTGCACAGCCTTTGTACACATGCAAACAAATAAACAAATGTACCCTTTGTACGACTTATGTCCACGACCTCTTGCTGTGCGCATTTGTATAGGACCTGCGAAATCAACTCCACTACGTAAAAATGGACGTGCAGGGGTAACTCTTACAGCGGGTAACTGGCCCATTAATTGGTTTTGAGTTTGTCCGATGTTCTTAACACAAATCACACATTTTCTTACATAAGCCTTTACTAACCTTTTGACTCCTAATATAAAATATTTGTTTAGAATGTAGTTTATGGTCAGTTGCGGACCTCCATGTAAAGTTTGTGAATGTGCATCAGCAATAATCAATTGACTCAATTTTGATTATTAGCCATCACTATAGGATGTTTTCTATACTGTTCCAAATCCGAGTTATCTAATCTTCCTCCAACTCTCAATATTTTCATTTCATCTAACATAGGATTTAAAAATTTTAACATACTGTTCTTTCTAATATTTTCGCCTCTTTTTATGCTTTTTATCTCTTCACCGAAATATTTCCTTTGATCCTTACGAATACATACTTCTAGTGCATTTTTTAACTCTTCAGTTTTCAAATAACCTCTGTATCTTTCTGTTTTAGGTTTTTTCATTTGTAAGAACCGCCTACAGTACGCTACCACTCTTATCATTCTTTTTAAAGACGAGAATCTGTCCCAAATTTCTTCCTCTTCCTTTATAAAATGAACATTGATAGCTTCTAAATTTGTCTTTATTCCTACTGGTTTTTTATATTTAATGTTTTTATCTAATAGAAAGCTTGGACCATTCAACCACAGATCCTTACCGATTAATTCTGAAGGGGTTATTCCCCGTGATGCGCAATCCGCAGGGTTGTTATCAGTGCTGACATGTGACCATTGACTCGGGTTCAGGGAAGTTAATATTTCTGAAACCCTATTGGCTACAAATACCTTCCATCGATTAGGCAAGCTGTCCAACCACGCCAACACGATAGTAGAGTCGGTCCATGCATGCAGTTTATTAACTTCTATCTTCATGACTTTAGCCACATCTAACATCAACCGTGTCAATTCAACAGCACCACAAAGCTCTAACCTCGGAATCGAAACTTGTTTTATGGGCGCTACTTTAGATTTCGCTGCAACTAAAGCCACATGCACATTACCATCAGAATCAATCCTTCTTATATAGACAACTGCTGCGTATGCCATTTTAGAGGCATCACAAAACCCATGTAATTCTGTTTGGACATCACCTAAACTAGTTCCTAGCCATCTCGGTATCCGAAAATCATGCAGTTTACAAAGTTCTTCTCGGAACTGACACCACTCTTTAAGTAGTTCTTCAGGTGCTTCATCATCCCAGGCAATACCTGCAATCCAGAGCCTCTGTATCATAATTTTTGCAACTATAATACACGGTGCTATCCAACCAAGTGGATCGAACAAACGTGATATATCAGCGACCATTTTCCTTTTAGTAATAGGTGACTGTTGTTCTAAAAGATTTACTTTGTATCTAAAATTATCAGTACTTCTTTCCCATGTTAGCCCAAGAATCTTTATGACTTCATCCATTTTAATATTCCTCTCTTCTTTCGTTTCTTGCCTTAGTTCATCATTCTCTTCATTATCTTTCTCGCCTTTTCTTATAATTTCCATCAGTTCTTCATTGTTACTTGCCCACTTCTGCAATTAAAATCCGCCTTCTTTTGACAATCCTTTCATCTGCTTATAAATTTCTATTCCTTCAGTTACTGTTTCACATCCACACATCAAATCGTCCATATAGAAACTTGAACGAACCTTTTCAGCAGCCAACGAATACTTGTGACCTTCGTCTATTGCTATTTGCTGGAGAGTCCGTACAGCCAAAAATGGAGCCGATGCTGTGCCAAATGTGACTCGAAGAAGCTTATAGTCTTTGACTTCTTGGCTTTCAGCATCAATCCATAATAACCTTTGGAAATCGGTATCTTCCTCATGAACCTTAATTTGTCGATACATTTTAATAATGTCTGCAGTCAAACAAATTCTAGACAACCTCCATTGTATAACTAAATGTCGCAAGTCTGGTTGTATTGAAGGTCCAACAAGAAGTTCATCATTTAGTGCCACTCCATTTGTGCCTGCTTGAGAAGCATTGAAAACAATTCTCAGTTTGGTCGTTTTCTTGTCTTCACGAATAACCGGATGATGAGCTAAATAGAGTGCACTTTCCCTTTTACTATCCGTTTTTTCGACTTCAATCATATGGTTCATCTGTAAATACTCATCCATCACTGCTTTATAATTAGCTTGTAGCTGTTTATCCTTTTCAAATCTCTTCATTAATCCTTTCAGTCTTTTCTCTGCTATTGATCTAGATTCTCCCTTTATACACATAGGATTATCTGTTTTAAAAGGTAATCTTACTACGTATCTTCCAGTTTCATCCCTACTTGTAGTTTCAATGAAATATTTTTCACATTTTTTCTCCTCCTCTGTATAACTTTCTTCTTTCGTTAGGCTTATTCCATTTTCTATTTCCCAAAACCTCTTTAAAATTTCATCTCCCTCTTGCAGTTGACAATGTAATGCCACTACACCTGTATAAATATTTGATGACTGCAAAGCCCCTGACAAAATCCAACCTAAGCTCGTAGATTGAGCTACTATTGAACCGCTGGGCTCTTTGCGTATACCTTCTTGGATAATCTGACTATACAATTCTGCACCTAATAACACATCTATTCGATTAGGCCGATTGTATTCAGGATCCGCCAATTCGATTCCTTCAAATTCTGGAAACTCCAATTTATCCACTTTCCTCCCCGGAAGAAAAGATGTAATGGATTTCAGAACATAAGCTTGCACTGTGAATACTGAATTGGAATCAAACCTAGATTTAATATTCAAAGTAACTACTGCTTTGGACATTATCTCCCTATCTCCCCCTACTCCTGTAATATGACCTCGAATAGGTGTCCGTCTTAATTTTAAATCATTGACTGTAGCTTCAGTCACAAAATTACCCTGAGAGCCCTGATCCAATAAAACTCTCAATACATGATTTTGTCCATTCTTTGACACAGCATTGACTAGCGCCGTTGCTAACAATACTTGTTTCTTTTTCCCTGCCGAAAAATTACAAGCCACAAAAGCCGAAGAATTTTCAGCCTTACCTGTCTCCTTATTAAGCCCTGATCCCTGAAATGAACCTTGCGCTACCTCAGATTCAACCTGCACAACACTAGATTTCCCGATATCAACACCTTTTGGATGAAGAAGTGAATGATGACGCCGATGACATAAGTTACATTTACTCGATGTACACGTTTTCACCCCATGATTTGCTCCTAAACAATTATAGCACAAATTATTTATTTTTACGAAATCGCGACGTTGGTCAACAGTTCGATTTATAAATTTTTTACAAGAACTCAATTTGTGATTATCAGAACAAAATACACATTGATACTTGGTTACATGAAGACTCTTAAACTGAACAACATTACTATTTTTATTGGTACTTGACTGGTACTTATTTGATACAACTTTAGTATCCAAAAATTCAAGTGCCCTATACCTATTAGTTAAAAACTCCTTAAACTGATCTAAGGTCGGCAGATCTTCAGATTGAGTGCTACTAGTAATATTAAATTCCCACTGTTTTCTAGATTCTGGATCAAGCTTTAAGCAAATAATGTGTATAATAATAATATCCCAACTACTAACGTCTATTCCAAGATTTTGTAAACCACTTAAGCAATCATTTGTTGTATCAATTAATTCCTTTAAACTACTTGATGACTCTACAGTTAAATTTCTCTGACTCAACAATCTTTTAAGAATAAAATGTGACAGATATCTTTTGTTATCATACCTTGATTTTAATTGTTCCCAACACCTATCATAATTAGCCTCAGATATTGGAATTTGTCGAAGTAACTGTTCTGCTTCACCAATTAAGGAACTTTTTAAATAATGCATCTTTTGTACCTTGTCTAATCTAGAATTATTATGAATTAATGATAAAAATAAGTCCCTAAATGTGATCCACTCCGTATATTTTCCCGAAAAGTTAGGAATCACAATCTTCGGCAACTTAAATGATTCTGTATTTAACCTTTCAGATTTATTTACATTATAAGTTTGATCCAAATTACTAGGCACTGAATTAAGTTTTTGTTTAATTTCAGTTTTATACTCAATAAACAATTCTTCTGTTTGTTCATAAAAATCTTTTTTATAATAATCTTGCTCTCTTAATTTAGACCCATAAGTTTTTACTAAAGATTTGTGAGTTCTAGAAAAATCGGACCATAACATCTCCAAAGACTCTAATCTAGTTTGACAGTACGCTTGTGTCAGACGCTCCTTTGGCGATTTTTTAAAATTATTCCTGGCTTTTACCATTTTTTCGTAACAATCAAGCTGTAAATTTATTTCAGACTCCATAATTAACTTTTAACTATACAACACTAAAAAATACACACGGATTAAGAATCTCCTCTTTTCTTGGAAGTCGGTTAAAACTAAACAAAATTCAAAATAATTACTTTGACTAATAGATAAATTAATTAATTCAGTAAGAAAAAGTATATGTGTTATTACAAAAAATAGCAAAGTAAAGATAGGGCAAACTACAATATAATTAATGTATTATAATTACACTTTAACATTAAGTAAACAACAAAAGATTTTAAAAATTTGCTAAATTTTTCTAAGTTATATTTAATGAAAATTTTTCTAAGTGTTTAAAACTTAGCAACTCTGACAAAAATTGGGCATAGGTTCCCCGTACCGTACAATTTACCTTAAAATCTAACTAAGTTAGAACTAATTATTACTAAATTATTCTAAGTCCGAAATATCTTCAAAATTTCTTAAGTCACTGCACTATTGTAAAACGTCTAAGTTAAGTTTTTTTAATATATAAGGTTCAAATTCCTTTAACTTTATTAAAATTAAAAACTGTTCAAACACTCACTGTTTTGTTATCTCGCTCACTCACTTGTGACGTCAACCTTCTGCCTGGCATCAGACTGATCCTGGATCCTGACAGTTGCTCCTCACCAGCTCTGTCTTGAAGTCCAAAGCCGGATTCACCACCAAACTTGGACCCCTGCTGCAGTAGCTTCCACTCCTGAAGCTGAGCTGCTCCTCTTCCAGGATGTTACCTTCACCCTAATCCTCCAAAATCGCGTCACCGCTAGCACGACTTTCCAGAACGGGGCTGAGGGTTCCCACGTATCCAGCTCGAAGACCATGTATAACACCCGGTGTTGACAGGTCAAAACGAGGGATGCAACAAGGATTGTAAATCAAAAAAAACCTTGTGCACCAACGGTATAATTTAAGGGTATACAAATTTTACATTCCATCAAATTTAATAAGACTTGTTACATATGGCATTATGTAAGCGCGATGTAAAAGACAGACATCGCCATCTATTAATAAATCTTAGAACTAACATTAACTTAAAGCTATAATAATGTAAGTGCGACTAAAAATACCAATAACGCCATCTATTAAAACCTCAGAACTTAAGTTGTAGTTCGTACATGTTATATGATGTAACTAAAATGTATGATTTTCGCAATTTTCCCTTTATTTGTGCTATAAGACGTTGCTTCGTAAATGCAAATTTCAAAATTCTGAGTTCACCTGAAGTACCCTGTAAGTTTTGATTCCCTTGCGAATGTCGAAAAAGTTACATATAATTATACTAATCTGTTTTTGAAAATTTGCAGCATAAACGGCTGTATCTTTTGATTGCGTTGGCTTAGAAGTTTGATTTTTTCACAGCACCAAGGGACAGTAGACGCGAGTATTTGATATGAATTTAAGCTTAATACCTCCACTCGTTCCTGAAAAAGGGGTCTTGACAGACAGACGGACAACAAAGTGATCCTATAAGAGTTACGTTTTTTCCTTTTGAGGTACGGAACCCTAAAAATGAACAGAACTAGTGAAACATGCCCTTAGTCTTTCAGAGACTCTTTAAGCTGGAGATAGAAAATATAAATATAGATTTATGCCTTGTTCACGGTTGCATTAACTGCACTCGCAAGAATCATATGACCTTAGCAACAGCACCAAAATATGGAGAACTTAGGTAAATATACCGTCTAAGATATATCACAGTGCTAGTGGCTGTAAATTGTTAAAATTAACAGCCGAGAAATAATGGTAGCGACCGTTTAAGGAGGATGTCTTTTTGTTAAAAGAATATTATATATATAATATAAATATATTATATATTTATTTAATAAGATAGATTATAAATAAGAATATTATATATTTTCCATTAAGTTTATATTTCTAAACACAAGACCATTCTACACATTGCATAACTCTAGATTTCAGCTGGCTATAAATATCAGTGTGAGGATTACAAACCTTTTATTCACCCTTAGTCCTTGTTTCCAAAATGACCGCTGATCGGGAAAAAGTTTGTGAGAAAAAAATTAAAAGTGCAGAACTTAAATTAAATAAAATATTAAACAAAATTGATAGTTTAAAACTCACTGATTATTTTATTTCGAGCTTAGATCTTCCAAATAATAAACGACTTATTAATTTATTTTATTTACGTTTCACTACGAAAAAATATATTGTGCTTGGGTTAATAATATTTGCGTCTGCCGTCATTTGGTGGTTTTATTCAGAAGCGATGATTACAGTAAGTTTTTATATAAGTATTTTTATTTGAGTTTTTTTTTTCACTTTTTAAAAAACGATATAAGCAAATGAAATCCTATGAGAATAAATGAGACTTGCTCTGAGAGTAACGTTAAAAAAAATTGATGATTTTATTTTTAAATGCCATGCTAATTTTCTTAAGAACCAAACTCCAGTCGCGTGTCGGAGTTAACAAGACATTTTTTTTAATTAAAGGTTGAAAGTAAACATGTTTATGTGCATTGTGAAGTATAT